>NC_044907.1:33997785-34219396 GCF_001633185.2 Quercus lobata | reverse complement strand
AGTTTCCCACAAAAAACCCTCTAAAAAGCTATTTCTGGGCGTTTCGCAACTGGGCGAGTCGCGAGGTTCAGTCGCGAAAATTTTCGCGAGTCGTGAGTGAGTCGTGAGCAAGCCGCGAGTTTGTCGCCAAAAACTTCTGGATGAACTCGCGACTGGGGTTTCGCGACTGGTGAGTCGCCAGCTGAGCCACGAAAAACTCTGACACCTATTTTTCAATACAGAACATGTTTAAACAATGAAAAACAAAGTAAACACTAAACATGAACACAAAGAGTGATAAAAATCACTTCCAAAAACATATAAAATGATCAAAAATATTTTTGGATTGAACCATATATGATTGAGCACACACACATCACATTTAGACAAGTATAATCTAACAAATGAATAAGACATTCATTGAACATTAGGCATGTGTGTTGTGTGTGTGTATCAAATGTGGAATAGTCCTTCGTCTAGAGTGAAACTTCAATGATTAATTCAATCAAGTCATACACAACTAGTACTAAGTCAAGTGGTCTATCTCAATTATAGAAGTGAACATATATGACCTCCCACAAGAAAATGATTACATAAGATTGAAGCTTTTCATTTGACTTCTTACAATTCACATCATTTGATCATTTTGAATCAATACAACTCATTTTGAGCAATACATCTCATTTTTGAGATTGATGCCTGAAATTTTTGATATTTCAATTTGATGAACAAGCCTTTGGCTTTTGGGCATCAAACATTTTCAATACAAGTCACTTTTCCTTTTTCCTAGTCAAATACTAGTATATGCGACGGCTTTTGCAGCTCATTATCTCTTTTCATTTTGAGATTTACATTTATTGAGCTCTTTAAGCAATAAAAATAAAAGAGTGGGAAGAGATATAAGCACAAGTCTACGCAAGTATCAAAACCGACATGACTATTGACTAATCATTCATGACAAGCTTGAAGATCGATTTACAACAATCACACAAAGATGTCAAGATTTTTCCCACAAAGATATAAGTAAAAAAATAACAAGCTAAGCTTGAAAATGCACAAAGCCATTTGTACAAAGGTACAAGGCCAAACTCACATGTGATATGTGCTTAAACAAATACGATCAAACTTTTTGAATTTTTTACTTTTTATGTGGTTTTGGATTTTTACTCACACAAAATAGAAACATAAAAGATAAAAAAACGAAACAATGCATACAAATAAATGCAAGATGCACAAAATGCATGAAGATATGACATTTAATGCATGAAGGGTCTTACATAGATCGAAAGAATTAGATCAAGGACCAAAAAAGCAAAAGCTCAACCATAGGAACCCTTCCTCATCCAAACGGAACGATTGTTTGGAATGAGTGTCTCAAGAGAAGTGAGACGAGGGTTGGAAGAATGAGAACCGGAGATGCACATAGTCAAGGAGTTAAAAACATTAAACATTTTCTTTAACAACATGCTATTTTCACTCAAAACCGGTTTACTCTTTTTAGCACAACTTCCAAAAAGCTCAAGTTTTTCTTTTCTTTTGATTCTTTTAAAAACATGAAACTTAGAGCATTGATGTCTTATATGACCAATCACATCGCAATTGTGGCAAGTTGGAATAAACTTAGATCCATTCAAAACCTTAGTTTGAGACCTAAATGAAGGCTTTGACTTAACAGTCTTTCTCTCCACCTTTTGATTTCTTTTATATGGAGGAATGTACACCGATTTGTCCTTTAAGGTAGAACACACACTAGGCACAAAATCGGGTACCACAACATGATTGCAACAAATATTTTCATCATTTTTAACAATAGGTTCAGCAATCAAACACTTGGCATGCATCTTAAGAGATTCATTTTCACATTTAAGATCATCAACAAGTTTGTTAGACAAAACAAGTTTAGCATCCAAGTTCATATTCAAACATTCAAACTCTTTCAGCTTTTCAAGAGAAATTTCAGCAAGCTTTTTATATTTCTCAACCAATTTGTTGGATTCATTGAGCTTAGCAATCAAATCATCATTTTCACAAAATAACTTGCTCAAATTCTTTTGAAACTTCTTAGCATTTTTCTTCAAGAGTTTGTCAACAACACCCATAGATTCAAATAACATGTCATCACACTTATGAGGATTAACACTCATAGAGGCATTTTCACAAACACGTGGCATGTTACATTCATCACCAACCAAATCATGCAAAGAGGCATACAAAGCACAATCCATGGCAAATAAACACAAGGGGTCAAGGATCACACTTAGGTATTTAAACCACAACAAGTGTACCCGCTCTGATACCAAATGAAAGTTCAAATATGTGTATAAACACTCTTGAACGTTTAGATCCCCAATTTACAAATTACCAATTCAAGATTTATATCAAACAATTAATGTGCAGAACATGAAATAAAAGCTTAATGCAGAATTGGTAAACACTCTAAGCCAATTAAAATCACATCCACAGCAGAAAATAAAAGGCAAAGATAAAGGGAAGAGAGATGCAAACACAAGGACAACACACGATGTGTTATAGAAGAGGAAACCGAAACTCTCGGCGTAAAATCTCTCCGCCGCCCTTCAAGTGGTCAATAATCCACTAGAAAATGTAGTTGGGATACATGAACAGCAATAGACCCTCCAAGCCTAATCTACCCAATGTACCTAAGCCCTCTAAGCTTTTTGCTCCAACTAGACCAAGTCGCCAAAACAAGGCAACACAGTTTTTTGAAATTTTTGATATTTTTGCAAAAAAAGAAAAGACTTTCCAAAAAAAAAAAATTAAAACACTCAAAAATCTTTTTGTGTTTGATCAACAAAAATTATATGAAACACATTTAATCAAGTACAATCACACAAATGAATATGGCATTCATTGAACATAGACATGTGTGATGTGTGTGGGTACCAAAGATGAGATTATCCTTAGTCTAATGTGAAGCTTCAATGATCAATTCAACCAAGTCATACATAATTAGTACGAGGAAAAGTGATCAATCTTACTTATAGAAATATGCATATATGACCACCCACATAAACTTAATTACATAATATTGAAGCTTTTCATTTAGCTCCATTCACATCATAAGATTTGATTTTTTTAAATCAATACATCTCATTTTGAGATCGATGCTTGAAATTTTTAATATTTCAATTTGATGAGCAAGCCTTTGGCTTTTTGGGCATCATACATTTTCATAAAAGTCGCTTTCCCTTTTTCCTGGTCAAATACTAGTATCTGCGATGGTTTTTGCAGCTCATTATCTCTTTTAATTTTGAGATTTACGTTTGTTAAGATTTTTAAGTAAAAAAAAAAAAAGTGTGGGAAGATATATAGGCACAAGTCTATACAAGTTTCAAGATCAACAAAACCATTGACTAATCATTCATGATAAGTTTGAAGATCTATTTACAAAAATCACATAGATGTCAAGATTTTTCCCACAATGATATGAGTGCATGAAGAACAAGCTACGCTCGTAAATGCACAAAACCATTAGTACAAAGGTACAAGGCAAAACATGATTGTGACAATACACAATAATGTCGATCAAACTTTTTGGATTTTCTACTTTTTATATGTTTTTGGGTTTTTGACACAAAAGCAAGAAAAAGATCGATCAAAAGCATCAATGTGAAAACATTTATAACAAATACAAATAAACAAACACAAATTTTCAAATCAAGCTAGCATCACAACAAAAAGCACACAACCAAGCAAAGTCACAAAACATAGGAAGTATTAATGCATGGACATGTTGTAATTCTTATGCATGAGTACCTTTCTTCAGCCACACGTCACGTGCGTTTAGGGTGATATCCCTATAGGATTAGGTACGAGTGTTGTGGTTTTCAAACTTTCTGCTGAAGCTTGCCAAACGGGTGGTAAATGCATCAATCATCTTCATCACATCCCTCACTCCGCGATCACCTTCTTGACCTTTTGATTGTTCGGCAGTCCAATTCCCTTTGCCATGTTTTGGTCCTCTCGACCTTTGAGCACTTGAATTCTTCAATGCTTTCAGCTTGTGACAATTTGGTCTGGTGTGACCTTGAATTCCACAGTGATGGTAGAAGTGTTGGGTTCTCGGACCTCTTTGTGACTTTGGGAGTGATTTCCCTTTACCCTTAGGTTTGACCACTGATTGGTTAGGAGGCTTAGTCATAAACCGTTGGTCAGTCACATTTCTCTTCCTATCCGACTTCACTTTCTCAGCATTCATGGTAGCTACCATCGGTTCTTTGGCTTTCACAAACTTCATTTCCTTGGATATATTGGCAGCCAAACTACTCTCTCCAATATATCCCAATCTGGTTCTATCGGAGAAAGGTTTTTGATGAGAAAGTACTGCATCAAGCTTCTTGGAGGAAATTTGCTCTACTTTAGCATTGGCTTGAACTACCTCAAGCTCAAGGAATTTTATCTTTGATTAAGCTTCGGTTAACTCTCCATTCAGCGTCTCTATTTCACATTTGGCTTCCTTATATCACACGAGAAGACTTTTATAATCCTCTTCTGTCCTCTTCATCTTGTTAATGGCTTCCTTAGCCACTTTTGCATATTCACCGGTCTTCTGAGGGAGGGAATTGTAGGTCTCTTGTAGTCCCACTGTTCCTTCATCTTCCTCATCATCAGATTCCTCAACTATCCCAGTTGACTCTAATTTAGTGTGCTCACCAAGCTCTTCCACTAGCACACCTAAATCATCTGAAGATTCCACAGGAGCAATGGTCATGAATGCAGAAAAGTTTCCCTCTCCATCATAGCTTTCATTTGAATCTGAATTAGAGGAGTCGGTGTCACTTAGAGTGGTGGCATACACTTTGCCCTTCGCTCTCAAATAATTGGGACACTTTTTCTTGAGATGTCCTTGTCCGTTGCACTCAAAGCACATGACTCCTTGAGAGGATTAAGAGTCCTTCCCATCTTTCCTCTTAAAATCCTTTTTCTCCTTTCCGAAATTTGGGAATTTTCCCTTCTTAGCAAGCTTTCCATTTTTTTTGAACTTCAAGAACTTTCGGAAATTCTTCACAAGATATGCTACATCTTTATCGACAACATCCTCATCCGATGAGTTGTGAGCATCTATCCTCTCATTAATTGTCTTAAGTGCAAGGGATTTGCTCTTCCTTTGCGACGACAAAGATTGCTCATAAGTTTGAAGTGAGCCAATTAGTTCTTGAATTTTGATATCATCAAGGTCATTGCTCTCTTCAATTACTGTGACCTTTGCACGAAAGCTCTCCAGCAATGATCGAAGGATTTTCCTCACTATCTTTGAGTCCTCCGTTTTCTCACCCGAGTTAAACTTGATAATAACCACTTCATTCAGCTTGCCATAGAATGAGTTGAATAACTTGTCTTCACTTATTTTCAGCTCTTCAAACCGAGTGGTCAGCATCTGCAACTTAGTGTCTTTCACCTTCTTTGTTCCTTCATACATGGTCTCCAATATTTGCCATGCCTCTTTGGCAATTGTGTGTGAGATATCCTGTGGAAATCATTTGGAGATACACCACAAAAAATAGCATTTAGTGCTTTGCTATTTGCATTAGCTGTCGCGAGAGCTGCCTTATCCCATGTGGATTTGGCAACCTCCGGCCTAGTCCATCCAACATCAACCACATCCCATACACTTTCATCAATTGAACACAAGAATGGTGGAACATTTAAAGATTGAGACTGGTCTATCTCAAATGGGGTCAAGGATCGCACTAAGGTAATTAAACCACAGCAAATGCACCCATTCTAATACCAATTGAATGTTCAAATAATGTGTAAAACACCTTGAACGTTTAGACCCCCAAATTACCAATTACTAATTTAAGCTTATTGTCAAACAATGTATGTGCGGAATATGAAAATAAGCTAAAACAGAATTGATAAAACAATCTAAACCAAATAAAATCACAACCATAGTAGAAATTAAATGGCAAAGATTAAGGGAAGAAAGATGCAAACACAAAGAAAACACAGTGATGTGTTATCAAAGAGGAAATCGAAGTCCTCAGCGTGAAACCTCTCCATCACCCTCCAAGCGGTCAATAATCCACTAGAAAATGAAGTTGGGATACATGAACAGCAAAAAACCCTCCAAGCCTAATTTACCCAGTGTACCTAAGCCCTCCAAACTTTTTACTCCAACGAGGTTACACCGAACCATTGTCTACTATAGCTTACTGAATTCTACTATAGCCCATAGCATTAACCAATATCAATTGGTCCCTTCGTAACTGCTTCCTAAGCACCAAATAACCTTCTCACAGATATGGGTATGGTGAAAAAAGGGTTTGGCTAAATGTACCTCTAAAGGATGTAACAATGGAGAATCAAATGATGAAGATTGTGGATGAGTCAATCTTGTTTTTCTCTCTCAAAATTCTCTCTGGAAGTTCTCTACAATACGTGGGTATAAGGGGTATTTATACTGGTATGTGTTTGGAATGCGAAAAGTTAGTTTTTCCTAAACAGAGTGCTTTGGCGACTTGACCTCTTGACTTGACCAAGTCGCAAGTCTGAGTCGCGAGCTAACTGCCTAGCTAGACTGGAAGTTTTGTCCTGTAGTGTTCTAACTAGCATGACTCTTCAGCTCCTTTGCATGCTTCACACGTGTGCCTCCTTTGGCGACTTGCCAGTCACGAGGCCTTGTTGAGTGCACACTCTTGAGCTTTTCTTCACACTCTTTCACATACTACCCTTACACGATTCCCACCTAAATACAGGATATCTAAATGTTGAATTACAAGTAAATTGGCATGGAATAAAGCCAACAAAATGGTTGATTAAATTCAACCTTATAGTATGCACTCTAAGTGTTTGATCAAATGCCCAAATGACATTTTCTCGTTGTTTTTGACTCTGATGAGTATCAAATTTGGGGGATTTCTATGTTTTTACATTCTTAACATGCTTTAAACATTGGTTGTGTGTTTCACCACTTTGCCCCATGAGTGCCTTGTCATGCATTGCTCATGTATCTCACATGCACACCACATGCACACTTGATGCACACACTTGATCACTTGACGTGTTTTGCAATTCACTCATGCTAGGTAAGCCCTGTTAGACTTTTAGCACTTAAAACATGATCTTGTGACTTTGTTTGCTTGCTCTTATGTTCTTTTTAGGACTTTTGTTTGTTTTTTGTGGACTAACTTTTATCTAATCAAGTTTGTTTTCTTGTTTGTATGTCTTTGTTTCTTTGTGTTTGTGTTTGTTTTGCAAATGTCTCTTATTAAGAAAAGACCACAAAGAATCCTTCAAAGTGTCCCCGCACCTCCTTGGATACGTTCCAAAATAATGATGCTCATATGGCCTTTAATGATTACTACAAACAGGCCCCAATCATTCTAGAAAGGATTGTGGACTTAGATTCCCTAAAGGGTTCCTTCATTCCAGATGTGTTCAAAGAAAGGACATGGACAAAGTTGCTTAATCCGATGGGCGATGTTTTCGAAGATATCATTCGAGAATTCTTTGCAAATGCCATTGTGGAAAGTGATCACATCAACTATTGGCTAAAGGGGAGAGAGTTCTCAATCACAAGGGAATCAATGTAAGATGTTTTGGAGATTCAACCGACAACTCCAAACACATCTCTACAATATGATGAGAGAGGGGAGAAACTAAAACCCCTCATGGAAATCCTTGGTGGACAACTTAAGAAGAAGGCCTTTCACACCATTACGTTCACCCCAGAAATGTGAGCCTACATCATGATCTTCAACCTTTACCTAGTGAAGAACTTGTCAGGACTGAGGACCATATTCCTATTTGATCTCTTCACTCACAAGGAGATTGACATTTGCAGTCACATTTATCATCTCGTCATCAAAAGTATCACAAAGAGGAAATCAATGCTAACTCTACCATTCCTAAGCCTTGTCATGTCTCTTATTTTAAGGGCAAGGGTGAAGATTCCAAGTGGACTTCAAGTAATGCAAAGGGAAGATCCTATTAGTGAGCAAACCATCATCTAAAGCAAGGCTCATATTCCCGAACTAACTGTTGGTGTCTCTCAAATTCCAAGAGATGATGCTGATGAAGAAGGAGGAGACACTGAAAAGGAAATCGAACATTTCACTTTAGTTCTGGAGGACACTGCACAACATTTGTCCCAAGCGTGCACAAGAGCACCCAATCGCCTTGATCATCTAATTGGAAGGGTCGAAGAGATGCATGTAATGCTAGCTTCACACATTAGCTACTCCACATCTCAATTCGCATACCTTGAAGGCCAGATCACTATCCTCTCATCTTAAATTGATGACATGATGAGGAAATCAGAGCAGGAGTTAGATTCGGAGTCCGATGCATTTAATCTCTTTGGCCATTCCGGTCAAATAGGGAGAGTAGATTGAGGGGAGTATAGCTTGAGGGGGAGTAGCAAAGTAGCAAATTTTAGTATACATTGGTTTATTTTAGTGGTTTCTAGTATACTTTAAGTTTTTATAGCTTTTGGATTTTTACAATGCTTTCGTTTAAAGCTTTCAAGTACTTTAGTTTAAAACTTATTTTTCTTTAGTATTATTTTGTATCTTGGTTTTTATAGCCGTTTTGATGCTTATTGCTTTCTAATGCTCTTAGCTTTAGTTTCTTTAATGCATCATATGTTTGTTGGACATGCAATTGATTTTAGCGTTTCTCTTAATTACATTGCGTGTCCAGATGATCATTTACTTGATAAATGGTCATTGTAGTCATTTCCTAATGACTGTTCTTGTTTGATCAAGATATGTTTCATGCTATACTTTTCAATTAATACCTTGATCGCATTTTTACTTGTTCATCATACGTGCCTTGTGTTCTACTTGTCTTGAGCTTAATGAAGTTTTGTTGTTATATGCAAGTGTTTCAGGATACAGGTGTATATGGTGCAAGTGCTTCACAACTTCTAGAATTAGGTGTGAGTGAGTTTTGCCTATGTTTTCAAACTCACATTTAAGTTTAGAGTTTGTTTAAGGGTTTTGTCACAGAATAGCCAAAGGGGGAGATTGTAAAGTTGCGATTTCCAACTATATTGTGTTGGCTTTAATTTCGTGCCAAATTTGATTGTAATTTCTTCAATCATTTTCCCTGTATGTATGTGGGATTAATTGTAAGGGATGAGTGTGAGAGATCGGTGAAGAATCAAGCTTCAAAAGTTGAACAAATGGATTTCGCAACTGCCTTGCGAGAAACAACCCGCGAAAAAAGCCACGTGTAGAGCAGATGACTAGAAGATGAAAAGTTGTGCTAGGCTGGATTTTTCGCTACTGTCTCGCGGGTAAGGCCAACCTATGAAGGACCGCGAAACTTTCTGTTTGGAAAAAAGTTGTATTTTGCTTTACCAAGTCTTCACCCACACTATATACCCTTATTACCCACAAATTGTAATGAGTGCTTTTCAGAGAGAAAACCCTAGAAAACACACTTGAGAGTTAGAGATTGTTATACCCACTTTTTAGGATTAGTGCCCTTAAATCTTATTGTATGATGCTATGTATGACATTATATATGATATTATGTTGTGATTAATAAAATTGTTTTTTTATTATTTAAAATAATGGTAACAGGAATATTTGGACATTATCATATAGTCCATGAGATGCATAGTATGTGATTTATGTGATTTAATCATAGAAGATATAACTCACGTTTTTTGTAAACTCAAAATTTTAGTTTGTAGTCGATGATGAAATTGGGCATTTCATCTGTGAAGATTATAACATATCAACGAAGATGATTTGTCTTGATCATGGAAGTAGAGACTTCTAGTTGATATATTGATATGTTTTAAGTGTTAAGACATATTGAACTGGACCGTTATGAGATTTATTATTCTACTAATGACTATCAAATGAATAATAAATCTCACGACTTCTATTTACATCAATTCTTAATCATGAGAGAATAATGAACCTGATCATAAAGTGTAGGTTGCTTTGATATATCAAGTGTGAGATCTAAAGTCATGATCAAAACCTCAGTATGTTGGGTAGCCACATTTAATGTTGAAGGAACATATATTCTCAATATGGAATTCATAATCTCTTAACGGATATAAAATATTCCCTTGAGATAAGTTTAATGAGTTTGGTTATTCAGAATGTTAGGTCTAACTACTTTAGTAAGAAGTTATTAAAGTATATATTTATGAAATTGGATTTCATAAATATATGAAAAATAACTTACAGGATTAAACCGAGTACTCAAGAATAAGACGTAGTAATATTCAAAGTGGCAATCAACATTCATGACTTTGTATTACTACAAATATTTTAATAAAGGAGATGGATGTATAATAAAGTCTTGGAATATAATTTATTAATAAGGCCTAAAGTGCAATTATATTTATATAGTAGTATTAAATATAATTAATGATAATTTTGGGTTTGTCAAGAGTTGACAAAAAGGCCCAAAACCCATTGGAACTAGTGTCTTATTTGTCCCTTTTGGTCCCACTCCAAGCTACATACTAAAATCCAATTGGATTGGCCCAAAAGGCTAACCCAATTAGATAATCAGTTATATATAAGGAGAGAAACATATAGAATTTTGGTAATGTATATGATGCATGAAATGGTGTGTATGTGAGTGTGAGCCACTCTCTTATTCTCCCTTGAACACATACGTGTAAGCTAATTGAGAGACCACAACTTCTTGGGCAAAAGTGGAATTGGAGTGAAGATTAAAAGTGTTTCTAAGTATTTCTAATCTTTAGTTTTGAATTTCGCCACAACAAGTTATGCTCTCTTGTTCTTAAATTCTGAAATTTACATAATACATGTTATCAATTGCGAATGAAGTAGATCGGTTAATTTTCTGTTGCATATGTTTTGTATGTGATACAAACTGTGTTTTTCCAACACCACAATCATCTACACATTTCCTTGTAATTTTCCTCAACTCCTACCTCTCCATGTCTACATCCTTGAAAGGTTGGTAGCCCAAATAATTACCACATCCATTCTAAGTGTAAAGTGAGATTTTGGTGATACTGGGAAGTATTGGAAGTAGCCATTCATTGGTGGATGCAATTGGGCTGAATTGCAAGATCCGGAAAGCTAGAGAAGACAAGACTTCGAGAAGTCACTTGGTAGCAGGAGCTTGGAGGGCTCAAGTACATGAGGTAGACTAGGCTTGGTGGGTCTTTTGTTATTCATATACTCCAACTTTATTCTCTAGTGGATCAATTTCAACTTGGAGGGTCGCGGAGAGGTTTTTCACCGAGTTCTTCGGTTTTCTCTTCGATAACACATCTCAGTCTTATCTTGTGTTTGCATCTCTCTTCCCTGCTCTTTAAGCTTTAATTTTATTGTTGATAATGGATGAATATGACTTAGGGTAGTGTTAACGGTTCTTTGCACTTATTTACTCTTGTTCTGCACTTAGTATAAGTTAGGGTAAAAGCTGTCTAGCTGTAATTTTTAATTGGCGGTCTGAACAACCTCTTGTATTTTAGCACCAATCTGAGCATTCAAAGTGGATTTAAACAAGTAACTTGACTAAAAAAAAAAGGTATCTCGACAAAAAAAAGAGGTTGCGAAACCCACTAGAATCAACTTTGATCAAACATCGTACTATCATAGTTTCTTTATGCATCGTTGTTCATAAACAATAGTTTCTTTATGCTTCCTAAAAGGAAACCCAATCCTCCAATTCTTCTCCTCTCTCCAATCAAATTAAGCATAGATCCTTCTTTTTTCTTGCATCTCGGCCCTTCTCTATTCTTTCCTTCGAACCAATCACACGTACTGTTCCGTGTGTAAAGTGGTATGGTATTGTTGTGGACCACACAATCCTATTGACATCCCTCTATAAATAGTGCATATTATCAATAGCTTTAAATAAAGAGGATTTTGACAAACCAAAACCCAAATTCATGGAAAACAAGTCCGGCGAATTCGGTATGTTCTTTTTCGTTCTTCAATGTTTATTTGAGACAATTATTTTTTGTATTTTATTTATTTTATTTCAATATAAAGGTTCATATTTTCTTGCCTACTTTACGTTGGAACTCTTTGATGGCATAGGGTCTTAATGGAAGAAAAGAACCCTTCCAAAACCCCACCCCAAATCCATGAAACGATTGTATAGTTCATGATTTTTTATTTTTTTTATTATTATTTTTAAATCCTAACTTCTCCTCTTAAAGAGTAAGCAATTAGAAGAACTATTATTTTTCTTCAATCTTTTGCTGCGCGGGGGCATCACTAATGAAAGGATATAATCATATAGTGTCATAGCGCAGTTATACATTAAAAGTAGTCGGTAACCAGCCATGCAATACGTGGAAGAGTTTAACTTAATATAATTTTTTTTCTCTTTTTTATTTATTTTGTCTAGATATGAAATTTAGATAATTATGGTAAATATTTGTAACCATTTATTATGATCTAGTTTGTATATGAAACTATATAATCTACCATTTAAAGAAATTATGACGTGCCAAAATTCCAATCGAGGATTTAAATTATATATATAGACATATATAGATAGATTGATATATTAAACCCTAAGTTTAATTAATTTCAAAGTGAAATATATACTTTTAAAATTGTATGAATTTATACCCTAGATCAAATCGTATGATCAAACCTAAAAGGTTTAGATTTTAAATTGATATAATTTTAAAGTTCGATATTTAATTTGAGACTAGAGTCCATCAAAAAGTAATTGAAACCATAGAAACTATAAGATTTCATTTGCAACAATCTTAAATCCTATAAGTTATTTTTATAATTACTCTTATGTTATCATTATTGCTGCTGTTGGTACTACTACTACTACTCTTATGTTATCATTATTGCTGCTGTTGCTGCTGCTGCTACTACTTCTACTACTAGTAAAGAAAGAGATCAAAAATCATGGATAGAACCCCAGTTAGACCAAGAAGGGCCATGGTACCCAACCTCTAATTTTTTTTTCATATTGTATGCATAGTTTTTTCAATAGTATAGGTAATTAAAATTAAAGTTTAGTTTCCAAAAGTTACTCCTAAGTCCCTCTCAAGAATTAAGATTAATTCGAAGATATAATAAAATGGAAATAAATAACTAACCCACAACATTGGCTCACCTCCAAAAAAAAAGAAAAAGAAAAAAGAAAAACAAACAAACAAACAAATTTTTTTTTTTTAATTAATAATTACGTAAAATCAAGTCTTGCTATTATAACGAAAATGTTAACCACCTTAAGAAGAGTTGTCAACTCATCCACGAACCACCAGTGCCTTGAAATGCTCGCTCCCATCCATACATGTTCTCTCTTTTGAATTCATTTCGTAAAAAATAAAATTTTTTGAACAATCTTTTTAATAATTTTATTTTCTTGATTAGAAAGATACTTAAACTTTCAGAAGTGTTAATTTTTTTTTATTTTCCTGATTTTACAACTTATTTTACTAATTTCACTTATAAGATGTCTGTACGTTTGGGTGCTAATATGGCTTAGAGAAATGAGAAACAAAACATTCTCTTAAAATCATTTTTTTTTTTTTTTTTATTCTGTAAATATGGTGAGTAAAACAAAATCTTAAAAAGTTTCTGTAAAGTTGAATTAAAAGAGCAATTTTCGTGTCAAATTGTTTGGTTTTGTATTTTCTTAAAATTATATATTCCTCTCAATGTCATTTAACAATTCAAAATTTTCTTTTTTTTCTTAAGGTATTCTATCTCTTTGATTTTGGGGGTTTGGAATTAGGTGTTAAATACGATATAACATCATAATTTTATTCAAATTGGATAATTTAGGGTAGTAATTGAATTTAGAGTTGAGAGACATTGCTGCAAAATTTAATACAGATTCAATCATAAATGAATGTTAGGACCTAATGGAATATCAAGTTTTGTTTTTATTGATGATTGAGTTGAAATGTGTTAAGAAACAAAAAATGTATCAATTATTTTATATAATTTATGTTTAACACTGAATAAACCACCAGTTTTATTTTTCATGTATTAATTTATTCTTGAATTTTTGTATAATTCTCATTCTTAAATTATTAGAATAAATCATACTTTGGCTGCCCAATATTTACTAGAATTGTGTCTAAATAATCCTAATGTATTGCAGCAATCACAAGAATAGCAAGACATTTTCGGCCAGCTCATTACTTACTAAAAATACAGTCATACTCTTTACTGTGTGAGACTGGGGTTGAAAAGTATGACTCTGGTGTATTTGAAGTTGGCGGCCACAAATGGTGGATCCTAATGCCTCAATATTCTTTGTTCCTTAAAATATGAATTTGAGCCTTATTATCTACCATGTCTTCTTTTGTAGGAGGTTGTCTCTCTATCCAAAAGGAAATGAGAAAATGAATGGGACTGGTCACATCTCCATTTATTTGTCAATTGTTGATACAGAAAAATCTCCTCTGGGATGGGAGGTTAATGCCAGCTTCAAATTGTTTGTGTATGATCAGATACGGGACAAGTTCTTGACCATTCAAGGTTTGCTCTCTAATAATTTATACATATTCATAAACATGCATGTGTATTTGCTATGCAAAAAATTCTACCAAATCAACAATTTTCGTAAATTTTTTCATAACTCGTTGAGGGTGATAGATTAGTTTAGTATAATATCACTTTCACATGAACTACCACGATTGTAAAATAATATTAAGAAATGTGTTTCGGTACTAGACTAATTGTTTGCCATATATTTAATTTGTAGATGTTGAAGGGGCAATTAGAAGATTTCATGACATAAAGACTAAATGGGGTTTCGACAAATTTCTCCCTCTTGATTCTTTCAATGTTATTTCAAATGGATACCTTGTCAATGATTGTTGTGTATTTGGTGTGGAGATTTTTGTTCATGAACGTAGTGCAAAACGAGAGTGTCTTACCATGATAAAAGAACCTCCCAATCGAATTATGACTTGGAAGATTGAAAACTTTTCGCAAAAGGATAGAGTATTATATGCTTCTCAAGTATATGTTGTTGGAGAATTAAAATGGTATTTTTATTATTAGAAGTTAAAACTTTTATTGTTATAAAAGGGAAAGCTACCACTGCCAAATGCAAAACTTATTAACTATTATTTTTTTAACTCTTTCTATTGAATCCAGGAAAATACTGATTTATCCCAATGGATTTTATAATGAAGCACCCAAAGCAATTTCCGTCTTCCTCGACTCAGTAGATTGTGTTGCACCTGATTACAAATTTTTTGTGGATTTTAAGCTGCGGATAAGGGACCAAATTAACAATGAACATGCAGAAGAAAGAGGTTAATGAATTATATTTGTCATTTTCTTCTTTTTTTCTTGCGAGAAGTATGTGCTTTTTGTTCTCTTTTATTTATTTTCCTCAATTATAAGCTTTCTTTTTTTTATTCCCCCTCACAGCTAAACACTGGTTCTCTGCCTCATGTAACGACTGGGGTTTTTCGCAACTTTTGTCACGAAAGGATCTTGAGGATGCATCCAAGGGGTTTCTTGTTGAAGATACCTTGATTGTAGAAGCAGAAATTATGGTTATGTCTACTATAAAGTAGTTCTACATATTTATTTATATTTTGATGAAAAGTTCTACATATTTATAGTTTGTTTGGCTCGGGACAAAGATCATGGTTGTCTACTGTAAAGTAAAGATCTCTTAATAACCGTACATATTTATCGTTTGTTTGGCTCAGAACCTAAAGTTATGTTTCCTCGTCTTAGGTTTCTTTTTTAGGTTTGAGTTCTATTTTTTAAACTTTCTACTGAGGATGGGGGTCAATGCGACATGACTATTTGAAATTGGCATAATTGTACAATCATCGTTAGTTTGCACGACCATTGTTAGATACTAACTCAAGTGAAAACACATTGCACGACCGGGGCGCGCATGCTTAATGTAAGTTTATGTTCATTAACATCATAGTCCCACATTTGCAAATGCAGTTTGGGATCACATTGCAATGAACTAATACAAATTTTATCAGTGGTGATTTTTCAAAATTTTGTTTGAGAATTTTCAGAGGTTGAATACATCAAAAATCATAGACTAACTATCATAGGTATGCATGCATAAGAATATCTTAAATCAAATTTAGTTGGTCCCATAAAAGATTAAGTAAAATTTTATTGAAAGATTAAATCCGACTGGTTTTTTAATTCTAATTATGGGAGACATGCAGACACATAATAATTCTACGCAGATAATGTTGTCTTTTTTAATTTAATTTAAATCGTATAGTTTATCTAGTTGTATAATGCATTTATCTATGAACGTTTTTAGACCCCTTAAAACCATAATCAGATTAACCTAGATAATTAGCCAAGTGATTACTTAGTCAAATTAACAAAACTAGGTTAACACAAATATATCATATCAATGTATAGCAGCGGAAAATAAAAAACACAATGATATGGTAATCCAGGAAAACCAAATCGGTAAAAAAACCTGGGGAGGATTTAACCTAGCTATCCTCAAGGTAAAAAACAAATCCACTATGAAAGAATCAAAGTTTTACAATAGGACTTAGACCACTAACATCCTATTGCTACCCACCAGTAGAAACTTACTGACACGACCACGTTTAAGCTCCGAGACCATGGACTTCTTCTTTCTTTGGCCTTTGCAAAACACAAACACCCATGTTTATGACTTTGAGATCTCACTCAAAGGTTTAGCAACACAAACTCTCCTGTTTGTGACTCCAAGACCACCCTTGAAGGTTTAGATCATCAGCACCTTTGATGACTAGAGAAGGCAGCAACTTCTATAACACCGGATCTTGAGATTCTTCAAGAAATAACATCGGTAGAAGATATGAAAGAGTTTTTTAGGAACAAAACCCTAAAATACAAAAGAGGCACACTCTTTTCTCTCTTAAAACCCTCATAAAAAACATGCTTAGAGTTTCCTTTATATACTGGGAGAAGTAAATTAGAAACCCTAATCCTTAATGGGCTTGAATTGCTGTTTAGGTTTAATTAAAATTTTGCAGATACGACTTTCAATCGATCGAGCCTGTCTTTCGATCGATCGAACCAGACAGATTATGAAATCTTCTTCCTGCAGCTTGTATGTTCTTGAATCTTAACTTGAATCACCTTGAGCATTGTCTAATAATACCTATAGAATCTAAGATCTATATCTAGACAAGTTTGTGTTCAGGATTTGTCAATTATTCTAAACTTTTAGAACCTAACAATCTCCCCCTTTGGCAATTAGTGACAAAACTTTCATACAAAATGAAATGCTAAAATACAAGAACAACTCAATAAAATAAAATGCCCAATTACATCACAAATTCCAATCTAAGACTTCCTAACCAAGAAGTTGCCAATAAGAGGTAGAAGGTCTTGATCAGAATGTACCTGTCTTTCCTGAAACACTCAACAAACACATCACTGCATGTGTGGAAAGAAAGACATATAAACAATAATATGAAACACAAAATAAAAACAAAAGTAAACTAACTCTCCCCCTAAGTTAGATACATCAAAAAGTTTTTATATTCTCCCCCTTTCAAAAACAATTTCAACTCCTCCTAAACAAAACAAATAGGATTCCCTCATTTCATTTATTTCTCCCCCTTTTTGTCACGTATTGACAAATACAACTCAAACAAAGAGTAGAGTGACAGGAAACATGAGAGAAAAAAGAGAACCAAGGGAAAAAAAACAGTTTAGCTCTATAAAAAATAGAGGCAACTCCCCCTATGAAGAGCAACAACTCCCCCTAAGAACAACAAAGGTTAAAAATAACTTTTCTCCACCTATAAAAATAGGAAAAACAAAACATGTTTTGGGAAAAACAGTCTTGGGGAAAATATAGAAGGTGGGGAAAATAAAGACACACAAACCAAACTTAAAAACTAAGTTGAGGATACACATGAAGAAAAATATTCTCTCTTTTAATAAATGCAAACTTGACACTATGTGACCCATAAACAGTTGCATGAGTAGATAAAATATTTGCACATTGATTATCCATCATATCTCTTAAGAAAAAAATTTCTTGTAGTTCACACATAAAAAATAGCATATACTAAAATGTACAAAGGATTCAAAAATTAATCAATCAATTTTTAAATCAAGTAAAGTACCCAATTTAGCAAAGTGTATGCATGTTATGTGTGAAAACAATGAGAGATATGACTGCAAAACTGCAAGATGGATACAGAAAACAATATAATGCATGTGAATCCTAAACATGAATGATGCATGAAAAAAAATTTGGTCAAATACTTAAAAACTGAAAATTTTTCAATTTCGATCGATCAAGCATCGATCGAATGCCAATCAAGTTAGGTAGATTCAAACCAAAATTTTTAATCGTAATTTCGATCGGTCGAGCAATAGGTTCGATCTATCGAAAATCTGGAAAAATCAGTTTTTTTAAAAAACAGAGCATTTTAATGCAGAAATTCCTTAAAGCACATTGTATTATGAATAAAATGTATGAGTATGAGATGAAAAGTTTTTCAAAAACACTTGAATTTAACCCAGATCTTCTAAAAACAAGATTTTTAATCAATTTGTCCTCAAAGCTCAAACATTAAACACATTTTGCATTAAAATCAAGAAACTTTTAATCTTGGATGGCCACAACAAGATCACACACAATATAATGTACCAAGTTTAACAAAGAGTAACTTGTGTAGTGTGTGCAACTAGCAAAAACTTGAGATACATGTGAGGTGATATGTAAATAGAAATCAAGCACAATTTCTACAAAATTCATCACATAAATTTGAAAGAGACTATCACCTCAAGAGTTACATCATATAACTCCCACATCTCCTAGAAAACAAGCCTGCATTCATGTAAGTTTCTTGATTTGCCTCATAATGTACACACCAATTTCATTTGATTAGAAACTTATTAAAATAGCCAGAATAATGTACACACCAATTTTATTTGATTGATTTAACATTAAGTCCAATAATGTACACACCAATTTTAACATTTAAATCGAGGCTACACCTTATGTTCTTTTTATGCATGTGCGGCACAAAATCTTACGATACGCACTAAGGTGTTCATGATTGGCTAGAAAACAGTGGTGAGATGGTTATTTATGCCTTTCTCAAAAGGTTCAAGTTCGACAGTCAAAAACATGTGACTTCAAGATCAAGACAAAGTGATCAAAAACTATAAACATCTCCCACACAACATGCACTACAAAGCTCAAACAAATAAAGTGTAATAAAAGAAGCTCATCCAAGCTAAACAAGGTATATAAACATGTTATGTAAAGATAATATGGTCAACCCTTGATTATACATCCAAGATGTGAAATACAAAACACAAAAATCTTTTTGGTTTTAAAAAATTTATGACCAAAAACAAAAAGCACACATTATGCTAAATGAACAATGCAAATGCAATGCATGACAGTGCTTAACTAAGCTATAGAGGGTACACAAACAAGAAATATCAATTTCTTAATTAACCCTTGAGTACATGTACAAACCAATACATACTCACACAAAATCAAAAATAGTTTAGTACTTATATAACACATACTATTCAAGTTTCTCCACAATATCAAGCATGTTCTAAATCGAGAGAGAGATATCATAATTCGTGTAATCCTCAAGAAAAATAAAACTAGACACAAAATAAAATATTTTTGTCTTTTTGAAATTTTCAATGTTTTTGGATTTAAAAAAAAAAAAAAATGTCCACAAACAATTGAAAGAATTAAATCAGGGACAAGTCAGCAATACTCACCTTGGAGAATCTTTTCTCACCCATATAGCACGAGTCGTTGGCTTTGTAGGTGAAAATCCATGTGAAGCAGAGTGTATTTGAGGGATTACACCAATCTTCTAAGAAAGACTGAAATCCTGTAAATTCCTTTCACAAGCCAACAAGCTTAAATTTTTCAAAAGAATATGAAACAATTTATATGGACTAATGGCAGGAGAAATATCATCACAAATCCTAAACTGAAACATAAAATACTTAAATTTCAGTGTATGACAATTAGGACGAATGTGACCGGAGACACCACAAAAGTGACAAACAGAAACAAATTTAGGAACATCAGTATTCCTAACAACAAATCTAGTCTCAGATTTTTGTTTTTGCTTCAACAAAGAACAATTTGGTCTAATATGACCAACAACACCACAAAGGTGACAGGTAGGCACAAAAATAGATTTATTATGCTCTCTAACAGTAGGTTTAGAATTACGTTTACAAACTTCAACATCTACATTAGAACTTTTACCTTTGTCTAACCTAGCAAAATAAGCCTTTTCTTTATTATTCCTCTTGAAAGGAGGGATATAAACTTTCTCAGTTTTAGGCTTAAGAGAAACAGAAACACTTCTGTTATCAATAGTAGGCTTGGTACTAGTCAAATTTTCAATTTTAGCTTTAGATCCAACTAACTCTTGTTCCAAACTTTTCAACTTCTCATCTTGAGAGGAAATTTGATTTCTCAAAAATTCATTCTTTTTATTAGATTCATCTAATCTAACAACCAATTCCTCTTTTTCAAGATTAGCCAATTTTAACTCTTCCTTGAATCTCTTAGCAATTTTCATAGATTTCAATAATTCCTTACGAAGAGTTTCACAGGCATCAATAAAGTCAACAGAAGCATGAGCAGAAACATGATCAGAAAGACACTTTAAATTATCCAAAACAATAGGGGTCAAGGATTAGCTCTTAGATCAAAAGATCTGAGACAAAAGAGCTACCCGCTTTGATACCACTTGAACGTTTTTAGACCCCTTAAAACCACAATCAGATTAACCTAGGTAATTAGCCAAGTGATTACTTAGTCAAATTAACAAAACTAGGTTAACACAAATATATCATATCAATGTATAGCAGTGGAAAATAAAAAACACAACGATATGATAACCCAGGAAAACCAAACCAGTAAAAAAACTTGGGGAGGATTTAACCTAACTATCCTCAAGGTAAAAAGCATATCCACTATGAAAGAATCGAAATTTTACAATAGGACTTAGACCAATAACATCCTATTGCTACCCACCAGTAGAAACTTACTGACATGACCATGTGTAAGCTCCGAGACCACAGACTCCTTCTTTCTTTGGCCTTTGCAAAACACAAACACCCACGTTTGTGACTTTGAATTGCATTAATTGCATGTTTAAATAAGAATTAATTAATATCATATATATTCTATATCTATATTTGCTACCACACTTTGAAAACTTCACAACATCATTATTTTATTTATTTGATCTTTAAACTAAAATTTACCACTACAAATGAGTTTCTCTTATATTTCTCGTGTACCTCGATCCTCTTCAGACCTAGCTATTCAGTCCATTCTGTCAACTTTGGTCATTTTTAGTTCATTCTGTCCACTTGAGTCTTGTTTGGTCCATTCGGTTTTTCTGGTCCACTTTGGTTTTATTCGGTCCATTTGGTCTTATTCAGTCCACTTTGGTCATATTTGGTCCACATTGGTCCTATTTGGTTTACTTTGGTTCTATTCAGTCCATTCTGTCCACTTCAGTCCTATTCAATCCATTTTATTCACTTTGGCCCTATTCAGTCTACTTTGGTTCTATTTGGTCCATTCCGTCCAATTTTGTTCTAGTCGGTCGAATTTGGTCCTTTTCAGTCCACATTGATCTTATTCAGTCCACTTTGGTCTCATATGGTCTAATTCGGTCCATTCTGTCAACTTCAGTCTATTTGGTCTTATTCGGTCTATTCTGCTCACTTTGGTCTTATTTGGGCTTATTTGGTCCACTTTGACCCTATTCGGTCCATTCAATCCTTTGAAACTAAAATTATTGATTTTCATTTATTTTTTAAGTCATGGTAACATTGAACAAAGTGAAAATATTTAACATTTACTAACTATCCAGTATATTGTACGAGACTAGTTTTAATTAATTGGTTGGATTTTGAATTATTGAAGAACACTATCAAACGAAAGAAGAATCCAAATATTCTTAAAATACTAAATTATTTCTTTAAAAACGTGAAAGTCAAGAAAACAAAAGACGTAAGCATTTTAAATAAGAAGATATAATCTACATTAAATGGGTAGAGGAACAAATGTCTATCTTGGACTAGTATGGCAACTTTAGTTAAATTAGTAGCTCAAGAACTATATGCTTGTATGTCCACCTTTAAGCTGCCAATACAATCCTTAGAAATTAGTTGCAATTTTAAGGAGACTATCACACGAAAGGTGAGAATATATAAAAACAAGGTTTTTATTTTCTTACTTCCACTTGTATACATATCTTTTTACGCATCTATCTTTATGTATTAAAATGTGATTAATACCATGCCAATTATGAATATGTATGTAAAATAAAGGATGTAAACAAGTGGAAATAATATTTTTTTTCATAAAAAACTTGAGGGGGCTAGGGTTTAGGAAATTTAATATAGGCTATTAACAATGCTTTTATGGTGCCTCCAACCAAGAGAAGCTTAAGACCAAATATAGGAACGTAAAAGATTGGCTAGATGGGAAAAAAAACAGAAAGAGGTTAAAAATGCTTTCTAGGTTTGGAAATGGGTAGAAAGCGAAGAGATATAAAGATTAATGGAGGGCTTCAAGCCTAAACCAAGAATAGAGGACATGACACAATATTTTCTTGTAGGGGCGAACTTAACAAAAACTAGGGCAAATTACAACTTACTCACCTGTGGTTTGAACGAAATTCAAGTGACCTATCTGTAGTTTGAAATTTGACACTTTACCCACTTGAGGTTAGTTTAGTTAGAGTTCCATAACTCACTTATGTTGGGAAATTTAGACCCTGGTTGATAGATGTTAGGACATATGTGAATCATGTTAGGAACATATGTCAATATAGAATTGACTAATCTTTTGACAAAACGCACTTTACTTGTAATTGGGTAGATCCAGGATGTGTTTAATACTTTAAGGAACAAGGTTTCAAGTTCAAGTGTTAAAGCCTTGCAAGTCTGTCCAAAAATCAAGTGAAAAAGTGTTGGATTTTAAAGCTCGATAGCTAGTATCTATTGAGGTTTAAAAGGTTGTTTTGCCCGATGCTCGACAGCTTCTCAACAAATAGGGTATTTATTGAGGTTTATGAAAATCAGTTTTTTAGATCTGATTTCACTCCAATCCATGAATAGATGTTTGGGCTTTTTTTTCTCACAACCCTAAACATATATAAGGATTTTTTTAAGGGCCGTCACAATTGATGCAACTTGATGCAACTCAATGCAAAAGTTTTTCACAAACATATTGTGAACTAGAGACATATGCCCTAGTTCATCTTTCTATTCAAGAAGCTGCTGTGTTTGTACACTGTAGGGTTTTGTAACCATGGAGTTTCGTGATCTTCATCATGTTGATGAACTGAAGAACTTTGCAGCTAAAATCTTTCTCAAGTTGGTAAGCCACGTACTGGGATCCGCGTATCGAATTGATTAGTTATGTACTGGGAGTTGTGTATTGAAAGAAGAGATTGCCACTACAGAACAAGTCCAATTGAGTATTGGGGTAAAGGTTCAACTGTAGGTTGGTATAAGGTACTAGGATTCTTTTGCTTATAACCGCTTGTTGTGATAATAGTAAATTCTCAAGAGTGGTGACCTTAAAATCAACCGGTGGGGTTTTTGCCGTGTAGGCTTTCCCCATTAGTAAACAAATCACTGTGTCAATTTATTTTCTACTGCATTTTAACTTAGTTGGTGATTTGTTTGTGCTACCATGCTTATTGCATGCTAATTGAATTAATTAATTAACTTGGCTAATAAATTGGTTAATTCATCATAAGGGGTCAATACATTCTTGGCCTATCAATAGAATTAATAAGTTTTCAACCCAAGTTGTTAATTAGATTTATTATGAATAAACCTTGTTAAAAGAAACAAACATCAATGTCATGTCAATATCATGCACATCAGAATAGTAAATAAGACAAGATATGATGACCCAAGAAAACTAATGAAACAAACTAGTTTCACAGTAAAAAAATCCTGGTGGGAAACCTGCCTAAAAAGCAATTCATTATAGTAAAGATAAGTTTTAGATCTAGTACAAAACATTTGTCCTTAGACTTTACAATCCCCATAGATAAACTTACAGTAGAAACCTTCTACCTCTTCAAAACCTCTAAACTCTTCAATATATGAATGCCACCCTTTTGCACGAATCCCAATACGTGACTAACCAATGATGCATGGATCCCAGTACATGACTAACTCCTAGCAACTTGAAGAAGATGTTGGATGCAAAGTTCTTCACTTCATCAACAATGAAGATCAAGAAGCACTTGGTTACAAAACCCTAAGGCACAAAAGACGTTGTAACTTCTTGCAGAGAAAATAAGACACTAGGTCACTTTCTGTATGTGTTGTCTATGTATAACGACCTTTAAAATAAGACTTATATATGTCTGGGGTTGTGAGAAAAGAAACCCTACACATACATGTCAGCATAAGCCGAAAATCAATTCTAGAAATTCCGATTTCGTAGATCTTGACAAATTTAGCTTCTGTCGAGCTTCATTCTTAAGTCTCGATAGATACTGTTTCTGTCGAGGAATCTGTCGAGTTTTAATGAACAACTTTTCTCCACTTGTTTCTTGGTCCAATCTTCATGGCTTTAAAACTTGGTTTGAACAACATGTTTCTTGAAGTACTAAACCCATCCTAGATCTACCCAATTACAATTAAAGTACATTTTGTCAAAAAATTAGCCAATTACATAAAATATGTCCCTAACAATCTCCCCATTTGGCAATCCTTGACAAAATCACAACAAAACAAATAATCATGAGAGAAGTCTTAAATCACTCAACTCAGTCATAACCACTTGTTGTATTACAAAATAAATCTATCCCGACTACAAACTCTTGAAAACTTTGCAAGAAGAGAGTTCATGGCAAGATAGACTTTCGCAACCTATCTTTCTAAAACACTTATGCAAAAACTCATCAAGGCATCATGTGTGAAACAAAAATAAAGATTGCGTACATAAGGAAACATGTGTATAAAGATAGAGAAGAAACAACACATGTAAAGATAGGTGAAGAAAACATGCATCATCATCATATATATAAAAATAAAGTACAATGTATGTAATAAGATGGTCATAAGACCGGTGGACAAGAAGCTAAAAGAAGCTCTTATAACAACAAATGAGGTAAACACTCCCCCTAACAAGATGAAATACAACTCCCCCTTACAAAGGCATGTATTTTTCTCCTTAACATGTAGAATCTAAAAAAGAAACCACATTTTCCCCCTTTTTGTCATAATTGACAAAGGGTACAAGAAGTTATAAAACTTCACCCAAGAAACATAAAGATGATCAAAGGGGCACAAGGAATCCATATAAATGTAAGAATGTAATGAAATAAGATGCTATGGATAACAAGATAATAGAAAGATGCAAAACATGTGAAAAACAAAGAAAAATGAAATGCATGCAAGGGTATCTCAATTGATCGAGGAGGTTTCGAGAATCTATCGAGAAGAAGCCAACCTCAATGTATCGAGAATCTGTTAAAGATGTGTCAATAAGAGTAGCTTTGAGCAATAAGAGTAGCTTTGAACAATAACCATAATTGTGTAGCAACGTACTGGGTATGATTATTCAATCATACCATAAACTTAACAGAGAAATTCTTGTAGTCTCTTCTCCTTCCCTTCTCCCATTGTTATACCTTGAGAGGAGATTTGTACCCAAACACAACCCACACCGATTTAGAGTGTAGAGAGTGTTTTGGAGCTTGGGAAACATTTGTGATTTGCCAAAAAGAGCCGATGAGGCTTGGCGAATGCAATCGGGTGGTATTGCAGGATTCGGATAACTAGTGAAGACAAGACTCTGAGAAATCTGTTGGTAGCTGGAGCTTGGAGAGCTCAAGTACATTGGGTAGATTAGGCTTGGAGGGTCTTTTTGATATCCTTGTACTCCAACTTATTCACTAGTGGATTGACTTCGACTTGGAGGGTTGCGGAGAGGTTTTTTGCTGAGTTCCTTGGTTTCCTCTTCGATAACACATCTTGGTGTTATCTTGTGCTTGCATCTCTCTTCCTTTACTCTTTAAGCTTTATATTTATTGTTGCTTGTTTGTGGTTATGGCTTAGAGAGTAGTTTCAGTTATTGCGTATAATTTACTCTTATTCCGCACTTAGATAAGTTAGAGTAAAAGCAATCAAGCTGTGGGGGTCTAACCAAGCTATAGTGTTTTACACTATTTGAGCTTTCAATTGGTATCAGAGCGGGTACACTTGTTTTGGTTTAAATACCTAAGTGTGATCCTTAACCCTTTGTGTTTATGGCCATGGATAGTGTTTTGTGTGCTTCTTTGCATGTTTTGTATGATGTTGATTGTAACATGCCACATATTTGTAAAAATGCCTCGATGAGTGTTTATCCACTTGCTTGTGATGACATGTTACATGACTCTTTGGGTACTGTTAAAATTCCAAATGTCAAACTCTTGAAGAAAAAGTAAAAGAAATTTCATGAGGTTTTGATCAAGTTCATTGGTGAAAAGATGATTTGATTGCTAAACTTAATGAATCCAATAAATTGGTTGAGAAATATAAGAAACTTGTTGAAAATTCTTTTGAAAAGATGAAAGAGTTTGAATGTTTGAATGTGGACTTGGATGCTAATCTTGTTTTGTCCAACAAACTTATTGATGATCTTAAATGTGAAAATGAATCTTTTAAGATGCATGCCAAGTGTTTGATTTTTGAATCTATTGCTAAAAAGGAAGAAAATCTTTTTGCAATCATGTTGTGTTGCCTGATTTTGTGCTTTTTGTGAGTTCTACCTCTATAGACAACTCAGTGTACATTCTTCCACACAAAAGAAATCAAAAAGTGGATAGAAAAACTCTTAAGCCAAAGCCTTTGTTTAGGTCTCATCCTAGGGATTTGAATGGATCTAAGTTTGTTCCTACTTGCCACCATTGTGGTGTGATCAGTCACATAAGACCTCAATGTTCCATGTTGAAAAGAGAACAAAATCATGTTGCTAGATCCCTCCCTAAAAAGCCATGTAGACCTAAACACATTGTTTGTCACCATTGTGGTGCCTTTGGTCATCTAAGACCTCATTGCTGTAAGTTTCAAGCTCTTAAAAAAAAAAAAAAAAAAAAAAAAAAGAAGAAGAAGAAGAAGAAGAAGAAGAGAAACTTAATCTTCTTGGAAGTTGTTCTTTGCAAGCTAAACCGGATTTGATTGAAAGTGGTAAGTTGTTAAAGCATGTGGTTAATGCTCTTACCTTCTTGCCTATGTGCATCTCTGGTTCTCAATCTTCTAACCCCTATCTCACTTTTCATGAGACACTCATTTCAAACAATCATTCTGGTTGGATGAGGAAGGGTTCTCTTTTAGTCCTTGATCTAATTCATTTAATCTTTGTAGGACTCTTCATGTATTAGATGCTTCATTATCATGCATTTGTGCATCTTGCATCTCTTTATATGCATTTTTTTCATTATTGATCTTACTTTGTTGCTTTTGTTTTGTGTGAGTTAAAAATCCAAAAACTCATAAAAAGTAAAAAATCTCAAAAAGTTTGATCGCTTGTATTGTGTCATATCGCATGTGAGTTTGGCCTAGTACCTTCATACTAATGGCATAGTGTATTTACGAGCTTAGCTTGTTATGTATGCACATATTGAATATAAGTGAAATTTAGAAGTCTATGTTCGATTGTTGTAAATAGATTTTCAAGCTTGTCAGGAATGTCTACTCAATAGTCTTGATTGATCTTGATACATGCGTAGACTTGATCCTATATATCTCCTCACATTTATTTATTTATGACAAAAACCCCTTTAAACATCAATCTCTAAAAGGAGAAAGAGCTGAAAAAGCCTTGCTTCGAAAACTAGTTATACTAGGAAAAGGTGGAGCAAAAATGTATTCAAAATGTATGGTGCCAAAGCTAAAGGCTTATTCTTCAAAGAAATATAAAAAATTTCATAGCATCGTTGCTCAAAAATTAAGTTGTATTGATCAAAAAGTATGAAAAATGGAAGCCAAATGAAAAGTTTTCAATCATTGTAAACACTTTGGTGAGGAGTCATATATGTTTGTTATACTAGTGAGATAGGTCACTTGACTTCGTGCTATTTTTATATGACTTGATTGAATTGATCATTGAGGTTTCATATTAGACTACGTTCTAATTCATACTTGATACCCACACACAACACACATGTCTAATATTCAATGAATATCTATTTCATTTGTGTAATTGTACGTGTTTAAATGTGATGTTTGTGTGCTCAATTACTTGATGATCAAACCCAAAAAGATTTTTGAGTATTTTATTTGTTTCTGGAAGTGATTTTTGTCACTTTGTTTTTGAAAGTTTTTCTCAAAATGTCAAATTTTTTGTGTTGAAAAACTTTGTGTTTGGCCTTTTTTGCGACTGCTTTCGTGAGTGGTTCCAAGTCACAAGATTTTTAAGGAATTTCAATTTCTAAAAAATTTCAGGCAGAAAGTTTCACGACTCCCTCGCGAGTGGTTCTCAATTCAGACTTGACCCACGAAATTCTACCCTGTGCATCTAAACATTTCGTGAGTAGGTTCGCAACTAGTTTGCAAGTCACTGACTCGCGAAATGCAGAAAAAGACAGCTTTTAAAGGGCTTGAAAATTCAGTTTTCAAAATACTTGTCTTTTTGCACTCCGTGACTCCCACCCTCCAAAACACATTGAAAGCTCGAATTTGTGTCTAAACACAAGAGCTTGTTTAGACCCCCAAATTAAAATTACGGCTAGATTGCTTTTACTCTAACTTAGACTAAGTGCAAAATAAGAGTAAATGAGCACAAACAACCGATAACAATAACCTAAGCCATATTCATCCATTATCAACGATATTAAATAAAGCTTAAGAGTAGGGAAAGGAGATACAAACACAAGGTAACACCGAAACATATTATCAAAGAGGAAGCTGAAGAACTCGATGAAAAACCTCTCCGTCGCCCTCCAAGCGGTAATTGATCCATTAGAGAATAAAGTTGGAGTACACGAATAACAAAAGACCCTCCAAGCCTAGTCTACCGAATGTACTTGAGCCATATAAGGTCCTGCTACCAATTGGCTTCTCGAAACCCTGTCTTTTCTAGCTTTCCTGGATCCCACAATATGCCCAATTTCATTTGCCAATGATTGGCTCCTTCTAATGCTTCCCAGTAGCACCAAAACCTCACTTGACACTTAAATTGGGTGTGGTTAAGTGTTTGGGTTTTCATCCTCTCAAGGATTTAGAGATGGAGAGGTAGGAGTAGAGGAAAACCACAAGGAAATGTGTAAATGATAATGGGTATAACAATCTCTAATTCTCAATTGTGTATTCTAGGGTTTTCTCTCTGAAAAGCACTCCTTACAATATATGGGTAATGAGGGTAAATATAGTGTGGGTAAAGACTTGGTAAAACAAACATGACCAATTAGCCAAATAAATTGTTTCACAAGTATTTCGCGGGTAGGCCTTGCTCGCGAGACACTCGCAAAAACTCCAGGCTGTCATGACTCTTCGCATTCCAGTCATGTGCTCTATGTATGGCTACTTCGCGGGTTAGTTTCTCGCAAAATCCACTTGTTCTTTAATTTAAACTTGAGTCTTCACACTCGCTCACACTCATCCGTTACAATTAAAAACCCACATAAATACAAGGAAATATGATTGAATAAAATTACAATCAAATTTGGCACGGAATTAAAGCCAACACAAAATATTTGTAAATCACAACTTTACAATCTCCACCTTTGGCTATTCCGCGACAAAACCCCTAAATAGACTCTAGACTTAAACGTGAGTTTGGGAACATAGGCAAAAATTACTTACTTCTAACTCTAGAAGCTGTGAAGCATTTGCACTGTATACACCTGTATCCTGAAACACTCACACATAAACAAAACATTCATTAAGCTCATGACAAGTTAAACACAAGGTACGTATAGGAGCAAGTAAAATGTGATCAAGATATTAAGCATGATATAAGCTATGAAGCATAACTTAATCAAACATGAACAGTCATTAAGGAATGACTACAATGAACATTTATCTAGTAAATGATAATCCGGACACACAATGCAATTAAGAGCAATGGAGGCCCAAATACATGGGGTAGACTAGGCTTGGAGGGTATTTTGTTATACGTGTACACCAACCTTATTCTCTAGTGGATCAATTTCGACTTGGAGGATCATGGAGTGGTTTTTTTGCGAGTTCTTCGGTTTCCTCTTCGATAACACGTCTCGGTGTTATCTTGTGTTTGCATCTCTCTTCCCTAATCTTTAAGCTTTCATTTTATTGTTGATAATGGATGAATATGGCTTAGGGTAATGTTAAGAGTTCTTCGGTTTCCTCTTCGATAATACGTCTCGGTGTTATCTTGTGTTTGCATCTCTCTTCCCTACTCTTTAAGCTTTCATTTTATTGTTGATAATGGATGAATATGGCTTAGGGTAATGTTAATGGTTCTTTACACTTATTTACTCTTGTTTTGTACTAAGTATAAGTTAGGGTAAAAGCTATCTAGCCGTAATTTTTAATTAGGGGTTTGAACAAGCTCTTGTGTTTTAGCACAAATTCAAGCTTTAAATTGGTATTAGAGTGGGTACACTTATCGGATTTCATTATCCTAGTATGATCCTAGACCCCTTGTTTTGCTATGGATATGGTAGTGGCAAAGGCCAACATAAATTGTGGTTCATGTGTTTGTGATAATGAATCTATGAGCATCTTTGGAGATTGTCCTAACAATGAGCTCTTAGAGTTATTCAAGTGTAAGAAACATGCTAGAATGTTCATACACATGTTGAAATGTCTAGAGCATAGAAATCATGAGCTTCATAATAGCTTGTGTGAGTTTAATTCCTTAATTGCTAAATATAAGAAAAGGAATAGACATTTATGTAATAAGCTTGATGGTCTAAAAAGAAAGCTTCACTCATTCATGAATAATGTAAAGGGGGATGAGTCGTGCTTTGAAAATCAAAAATGTTTACCTCATGCTTGTCTCTTTGTTCATACCGCTTTGAAAGTGTTTAATTCATGTTTGTGGTATCTTGACAGTGGGTGCTCAAGGCACATGACCGGGGACAAATCACTCTTTAAAAGCCTTAAGGAGAAGGAGGTTGGTTATGTGACGTTTGGAGATGGCAGCCACTCATAAGTCCTTGGAAAGGGAACTATTGATATTCTTAGACTTCCTTTGTTGACTGATGTTCTTTACATCAAAGGGCTGAAAGCAAACTTGATGAATATCACCCAAATATATGATGAAGACTTTCTGGTTCAATTTTCCAAGAAAGGGTGTCTAATTCTCAATGAAGAAGGTGTACCAGTCTTGAAGGGACTTAGGACCACCGATAATTGCTATGGTGTGGCTCCCAAGCAAAATGTATCATGCTGGAGTGCCCGAGTTAATCTGCTAGAGTTATGGCACCAATGTTTTGGCTCAAAGCTTGAAGCCATGATTGGTTTGCTGAAATTGGGAAAGATCGAGAAAAATGTTTGTGGCCCATGTCAATTGGGAAAACAAACTAAATCAACCCATTCCAAAGTAAATGTTGTTGCTACATCTCGTCCATTGGTGTTGCTCCATGTTGATCTAATGGGTCCAATGAGAACAGAAAGCATGGGTGGAAAAAGATACATCATGGTTGTGGTTGATGATTTCTAAAGGTACTCTTGGGTGGAATTCCTTAGAGAAAAGTCAGAGGCATGCCAAAAGATGGAAAAACTATGCAAGAAGCTTCAAAACGAAAGAGAGTTCCCATCATCAAAATCAGAAGTGACCATGGGAAGGAGTTTGAGATTCTAAATTTGAAACATTTTGCAATGAGCATGGTATCAAGAAAGAATTCTTAGCCCCAAAGACTCCACAACAAAATGGGGTTGTTGAAAGGAAGAATCGGGTGATCTAAGAGATGGCGAGAGTTATGCTTCTCAACAAAGACATTCAACAGAAATTTTGGGCTGAAGTGGTGAACATGTCATGCCACATTGGGAATAAAATTTTCTTCTGAACGGGAACAAAGAAAACATCATATGAGATTTGGAAGGAAAAGAAGCCTAAGGTGAGATACTTTCAAGTATATTGGAAGTAAATGCTTCATTCTCAATGATAGGGAAAATCTTAGGAAGTTTGATGCCAAGAGCGATGAAGGGATTTTCCAAGGATACTCCGTAAACAGCTAGGCTTATAGAGTGTACAACAAGCGCACAAAGATAGTGATGTAATCAATAAATGTGGTTATAAATGACACCATTCTGGAAAAGAGTGTTAGTGAGGATGGAGATGCTCCAAGCCTTAAGAAGAATGATGGCAATGGTAACATGTCATAAAGTGATGATGGAGGGAGACAATCACCAGAAAAGGAAACTACTTCTACCGCATCAAGAAGGGAGACTAGATCAACTCAAGGGTCATTAAGTCCACTCACTTCTTCGGAAGTTCAGCCTCCGATCTCCCGTGATGAAGAACCCTCCACTTCCAAGGAACCCTCGTCAAGAGTGATTCTCAATCATCCCAAAAGAAACATAATCAGTGATTTGGATGAAGGACTTTGCTTGAGAATAGGACTGAGCTATAGTACGAATCATGTGATGTACCATTGCTACCTTGCTCAATTTGAACCAAAGAAAGTGGAAGAAGCTTTGAAAGATGAAAATTGGGTAGAATCCATGCACTAAGAGTTACATCAATTTGTTAGAAATGATGTATGGGAGTTGGTTCCAAGGCCTAAAGACACGCACGTGATTGGCACAAGTGGATCTTCAAGAACAAAACTGATGAGGATGGTGAAGTTGTTCGAAACAAATCTAGATTGGTGGCTCAAGGATATACTTAAGTTGAAGGTGTAGACTTTGATGAGTCATTCGCTCTGGTAGCAAGTCTAGAGTCAATCCAAATTCTTCACTCCATAGCATGTATTATGAATTTTAAGCTATATCAAATGGATGTGAAGAGTGCATTTTTTAATGGACTTCTACATGAAGAAGTGTTTGTTAAGCAACCAAAGGGGTTCCAAGATCCACATTTTCTAGACCATGTTCTAGGATTGAAGAAGGCTTTATATGGGCTGAAGCAAGCACCAAGAGCATGGTATGATTGTCTCACATCATACCTTTTAGATCGTGGCTTTAAGAGAGGTCAAGCTAATTGGACACTTTTTGTCAAAGGAGATGAGAAATCTCTCCTTGTAGCTTAAGTATATGTGGATGACATTGTGTTTGGTTAAACAATTGATGACCTTGCTCAAGAATTTTTAGAAGAAATGAAGAAGGAATTCGAAATGAGCATGGTGGGGGAGCTAAACTACTTCCTGGGTCTTTAAGTAAAACAACGAAAAAATGGGATATTCATACCTCAAGAGAAGTATGCCAAAAATTCTCATAAAGAGATTCAGTTTAGGCTCCAAGAAACATGCATCCACTCCAATGAGTTCCTTGATAAAACTGAGCTTCAATCTAGCCGGTGTGGAAGTAGATCCAACCCTTTACAGGAGCATGATTGGCAGTCTTCTATGTCTCACTGCAAGTAGGATGGACATAGCCTTTAGTGTCGGGGTATGTGCTCGTTTTCAAGCAGCACTAAAGAGTCCCATATGATAGGGGTAAAAGAATCATTCACTATGTCAATGGAACATTCGACTATGGGATTCGGTACTCAAGAGACTCAAATGACTACCAAGCCAAATACTTGGATGCTAATTGAACCAGGTGTGTTGATCTTAGAAAAAGCACCTCGGAAGGTTGCTTCTACCTTAGAAATAATTTGGAATCATGGATGAGCAAGAAGCAAAATTCAGTGTCTTTATCAACTGCTGAAGCAGAGTACATTGCAACGGGCAGTTGTTGTTCTCAACTCTTATGGATGAAAAAATTCTTCATGATTATGGGATCTCTCAAGACACCATGTGCGTCTTCTGTGACAACACTAGTGCTATTAATCTATCCAAGAACCCTATTCAACACTCAAAGTCAAAACATATTGAAATTCAATATCATTTCATTCGAGACTTGGTAGAGGAGAAAAATGTATGGCTGGAGTTTATCAACACTGACAATCAAAAGGCTGATATTTTCACTAAACCACTTGATGGTCCACGGTTTGAATCTCTTCGTAAGACCATTGGTGTCGATATCATCCCTTAATTCATATCTCTTGTGTGACCTACACTTGATTATTAGTGCATTCATGTTAAAAAGGTTTCACATGTTATCATTTTTCTTTTACAAGTCTTTGTTTGTTTTCCTTGTTTTTGTTGATCTTACTTTATTTGATTTGTTTTTGTGTGTTGAAAAATTCAAAAACCCATAAAAAGTAAAAAATCTCAAAAAGTTTGATTTCTTGTGTTGTGTATATCACATATGAGTTTGGCCTAGTACTTTCGTACTAATGACATAGTGCATTTACAAGCTTAGCTTGTTATGTATGCACATTTTTTAAGTGTAAGTGATATCTAGAAATCTACGTTTGATTGTTGTAAATTGATCTTCAAGCTCATCATGAATGATTGGTCAATGGTCTTTCTTGATCTTGATACATGCGTAGACTTGTGCCTGTATATCTTCTCACATTTTTTTTTTCAAAAGAGCTTTTCAAATTTCTATCTCTAAAAAGTGAAAAAGATGAAAAAGCCTTGCTTCGAAAACTAGTTTGACTAGGAAAAGGTAGAGCAAATTTTTATTAAAATGTATGATGCCAAAGCCAAAGGCTTATTCATCAAAGATATATCAAAAAGTTCATGGGATTGTTTCTCAAGAATTTGAGTTGTATCTGATCAAAAGTATGAAAGAAGAAAGCCAAATGAAAAACTTTCATTGAAATGTAAACACATTGGTGAGGGGTCATATATGTTCATTTCTACAAGTGAGATAGGTCACTTGACTTTGTACTAGTTGTGTATGATTTGATTGAATTGATCATTGAAGCTTCATACTAGACAATGGACTAGTTTATACTTGATCCACACATACAACACACAAGTCTAATGTTCAATGAATGCCTATTCCATTTGTGTGACTGTACATGTTCAAATGTGATGTGTATACTCAATTGCTTGATGATCAAACCCAAAAAGATTTTTGAGTATTTTATATGTTTTTGAAAGTTTTTATGTTTTTTGTGTGTTTAGAGTTTTTCCGAACAGTCCATTTTTTTTTTTTTTTTTTGGTTGAAAAACTCTTTCAAAGGCATTTTCGCTAGTAAGTCGCGAGTAAGAACCTACCCGTGAAAATGAGGAAGCCAATTTTAGTATTTCCAAAAATTTACACAGAGAGTTTTGCGATTGTTTCGCGAGAAAAAGCTTCCCATGAAAACTATCAAAGTGCTTTAGAGGCCATTTCGCGAGAAACTTTGCAAGAAGCTTACCCATGAAATGAGTGGTTTTTCAGTTTTTAAAAGCTATACAGTGACAATTTTTCAAGTCACTATCTTTTGCCTCATCTGTGCCTCTCTCAACCCAAAATACTCTTTCACTCAAATCTCACCCAAAACTCAAGAACAATCATTCCTAAAACTCATCTAAGGTATGTTTTAACACTTTTTCACTCCTGATTCCTAAGATTAAGTCTTAGATTCTAGGATTTCTAGGGTTGGGTTATTTTTAAAAGGGGTTGGGAAAAACTTATTTTTTGCAAAAAATTTTAATTTTCTTGATTGGGCTGTGTCCCATTGTGTTTGTGTTGGCTCCAAGTGGCATTTTTAACATGTATTTAGGCAAGATTTAAACATGTTCATGCATTGTTTTACATGTTAGTTGTTTGTATGTGAATGTTCAAATAGTGTATAAAACACCTAGAATGTTTAGAACCCCAAATTACCAATTACCAATTCAAGCTTATTATCAAACAATGTATGTGCGGAATATGAAAATAAGCTAAAACAGAATTAATAAAACAATCTAAACTAAATAAAATCACAGCCACAGCAGAAATTAAATGACAAAGATTAAGGGAAGAGAAATGCAAACACAAAGACAACACAACGATGTGTTATCGAAGAGGAAACCGAAGTCCTCAGCGTAAAACCTCTCCACCACCCTCTAAGCGGTCAATAATCCACTAGAGAATGAAGTTGGGATACATGAATAGCAGAAGACCCTCCAAGCCCAATCTACCTAGTGTACCTAAGCCCTCCAAGCTTCTTGCTCCAATGAGGTTATGCTGAACCTTTGTCTTCTCTAGCTTACTGGATTCCGCTATAGCCCATAGCATCAACCAATATCAATTGGTTCCTTCCTAAGCACCAAATAACCTTCTCACCAAATAACCCTCGCGACTGAAGCTTTCACTCATGAGCAAGTCGCCAAACCAAGTCGCAAGAACTCTAAAAACCCAGATTTTTGAAAAATTTTCTAAGTCTTTTTCGCGACTGGGACATTGACCTGCAAGTGAGTTGCGAAAACCTTCTGTGTAAGCTCGCGACTAGGGGCATGTGACTGGATTGACCCGCGACCAAGTCGCCAAAAAAAGGCAACACAGTTTTTTGAAATTTTTGATATTTTTACAAAAAAAGAAAAGACTTTCCCAAAAAAAAAAAAAAATTTAAAAACTCAAAAATCTTTTTGTGTTTGATCAAAAAAAATTATATGAAACACATTTAATCAAGTACAATCACACAAATGAATATAGCATTCAATGATTAATTCAACCAAGTCATACATAATTAACACGAGGAAAAGTGATCAATCTTAATTATAGAAATATTCATATATGACCTTCCACATAAACTTAATTACATAATATTGAAGCTTTTCATTTGGCTCCATTCATATCATAAGATTTGATTTTTTTGAATCAATACATCTCATTTTGAGATTAATGCCTGAAATTTTTAATATTTCAATTTGATGAGCAAGCCTTTGGCTTTTTAGGCATCATACATTTTCATAAAAGTCGTTTTCCCTTTTTCCTGGTCAAATACTAGTATGTGCGACGGCTTTTGCAGCTCATTATTTCTTTTCATTTTGAGATTTACATTTGTTAAGCTTTTTAAACAAAAAAAAAAAAAAGTGTGGGAAGATATATAGGCACAAGTCTATGCAAGTTTCAAGATCAACAAAACCATTGACTAATCATTCATGACAAGTTTGAAGATCTATTTACAATAGTCACATAGATGTCAAGATTTTTCCCACAATGATATGAGTGCATGAAGAATAAGCTACGCTCGTAAATGCACAAAGCCCTTAGTACAAAGGTACAAGGCAAAACATGATTGTGACAATACACAATAATGTCGATCAAACTTTTTGGATTTTCTACTTTTTATGTGTTTCTGGATTTTTGACACAAAAGCAAGAAAAAGATTGATCAAAAGCATCAATGTGAAAACATTTATAACAAATACAAACAAACAAACACAAATTTTCAAATCAAGCTAGCATCACAACAAAAAGCACACAACCAAGCAAAGTTACAAAACATAGGAAGTATTAATGCATGGACATGTTGTAATTCTTATGCATGAATACCCTTCTTCAGCCACACGTCACGTGCGTTTAGGGTGATATCCCTATAGGATTAGGTACGAGTGTTGTGGCTTTCAAACTTTCTGCTGAAGCTTGCCAAACAGGTGGTAAATGCATCAATCATCTTCATCACATCCCTCACTTCGGGATCACCTTCTTGACCTTTTGATTGTTCAGCAGTCCAATTCCCTTTGCCATGTTTTGGTCCTCTTGACCTTTGAGCACTTGAATTCTTCAATGCTTTCAGCTTGTGACAATTTGGTCTAATGTGACCTTGAATTCCATAGTGATGGTAGAAGTGTTGGGTTCTCGGACCTCTTTGTGACTTTGGGAGTGATTTCCCTTTACCCTTAGGTTTGACCACTGATTGGTTAGGAGGCTTAGTCATAAACCGTTGGTCAGTCACATTTCTCTTCCTATCCGACTTCACTTTCTCAGCATTCATGGTAGCTACCATCGGTTCTTTGGCTTTCACAAACTTCATTTCCTTGGATATATTGGTAGCCAAACTACTCTTTCCAGTATATCCTAATTTGGTTTTGTCGAAGAAAGGTTTTTGATGAGAAAGTACTGCATCAAGCTTCTTGGAGGAAACTCGATCTACTTTAGCATTGGCTTGAACTACCTCAAGCTCAAGGAATTTTATCTTTGAGTAAGCTTTGGTCAACTCTCCATTCAGCGTCTCTATTTCACATTTGGCTTCCTTATATCGCATGAGAAGACTTCTATAATCCTCCTCTGCCTTCTTCATCTTTTTAATAGCTTCCTTAGCCACTTTTGCATATTCACCGGTCTTCTCAAGGAGGGAATTGTAGGTCTCTTATAGTCCCACTGTTCCTTCATCTTCCTCATCATCAGATTCCTCAACTATCCCAGTTGACTCCAATTTAGTGTGCTCACCAAGCTCTTCCACTAGCACACCCAAATCATCTGAAGATTCCACAAGAGCAATGGTCATGAATGCAGAAAAGTTTCCCTCTCCATCATAGCTTTCATCTGAATCTGAATTAGAGGAGTCGGTGTCACTTAGAGTGGTGGCATACACTTTGCCCTTCGCTCTCAAATAATTGGGACACTCTTTCTTGAGATGTCCTTGTCCGTTGCACTTGAAGCACGTGACTCCTTGAGAGGATTGAGAGTCCTTCCCATCTTTCCTCCTAAAATCCTTTTTCTCCTTTCTAAAATTTGGGAACTTTCCCTTCTCAGCAAACTTCAAGAAATTCAAGAACTTTCGGAAATTCTTCACAAGATATGCCACATCTTTATCGACAACATCCTCATCCGATGAGTTGTGAGCATCTATCCTCTCATTAATTGTCTTAAGAACAAGGGATTTGCTCTTCCTTTATGACGGCAAAGACTGCTCATAAGTTTGAAGTGAGCCAATTAGTTCTTGAACTTTGATATCATCAAGGTCCTTGCTCTCTTCAATTACTGTGACATTTGCACGAAAGCTCTCCAACAATGATCGAAGGATTTTCCTCACTATCTTTGAGTCCTCTGTTTTCTCACCCAAGTTGAACTTGCCAATAACCACTTCATTCAGCTTGCCATAGAATGAGTCGAATGACTTGTCTTCACTCATTTTCAGCTTTTCAAACTGAGTGGTCAGCATCTGCAACTTAGTGTCTTTCACCTTCTTTGTTCCTTCATACATGGTCTCCAATATTTACCATGCCTCTTTGGCAATTATGATGTGAGATATCCTGTGGAACTCATTTGGAGACACACCACAAAAAATAGCATTTAGTGCTTTGCTATTTCCATTAGCTGCCGCGAGAGCTTCCTTATCCCATGTGGATTTGGCAGCCTTCGGTCTATCTCAAACGGGGTCAAGGATCACACTAAGGTAATTAAACCACAGCAAGTGCATCCACTCTGATACTAATTGAATGTTCAAATAGTGTGTAAAATACCTTGAACGTTTAGACCCCCAAATTACCAATTACTAATTCAAGCTTATTGTCAAACAATGTATGTGCAGAATATGAAAATAAGTTAAAACAGAATTGATAAAACAATCTAAACCAAATAAAATCACAACCAAAGTAGAAATTAAATGACAAAGATTAAGGGAAGAGAGATGCAAACACAATGAAAACACAGCGATGTGTTATCAAAGAGGAAATTGAAGTCCTTAGCGTAAAACCTCTCCATCGCTCTCCAAGCGGTCAATAATCCACTAGAGGATGAAGTTGGGATACATGAACAGCAAAAGATCCTCCAAGCCTAATCTACCCAGTGTACCTAAGCCCTCCAAGCTTTTTGCTCCAACGAGGTTACACCGAAACTTTGTCTTCTCTAGCTTACCGAATTCTGCTATAGCCCATTGCATCAACCAATATCAATTGGTCCCTTCCTAACTGCTTCCCAAGCACCAAATAACCTTCTCACAGATATGGGTATGGTGAGAAAAGGGTTTGGCTAAATACCTCTCAAGGATGTAACAATAGAGAATCAAATGATGAAGATTGTGGATGAGTCAATCTTGTTTTTCTCTAGGGTTTCTCTCTCAAAATTCTCTCTGGAAGTTCTCTACAATACGTGGGTATAAGGGGTATTTATACTGGTGTGTGTTTGGAATGCGAAAAGTTAGTTTTTCCTAAACAGAGTGCTTTGGTGACTTAACCTCTTGACTTGACTAAGTCACAAGTCTGAGTCGCGAGCTAACTGCTTAGCTAAACTGGAAGTTTTTTTCTGTAGTGCTCTAGCTAGCATGACTCTTCAGCTCCTCTGCATGCTTCACACGTGTGCCTTTTTTGGCGATTTGCCAGTCACGAGGCCCTGCTGAGTGCACACTCTTGAGCTTTTCTTCACACTCTTTCACATACTACCCTTACATGATTCCCACCTAAATACAGGATTTCTAAATGCTGAATTATAAGCAAATTGGCATGGAATAAAGCCAACAAAATGGTTGATTAAATTCAACCTTATAGTATGCACTCTAAGTGTTTGATCAAATGCCCAAATGACATTTTCTTGTTGTTTTGGACTCCGATGAGTATCAATTTTGGGGATTTCCATGTTTTTACATTCTTAACATGCTTTAAACATTGGTTGTGTGTTTCACACACTTTGCCCCATGAGTGCCTTGTCATGCATTGCTCATGTATCTCACATGCACACCACATGCACACTTGATGCACACATTTGATCATTTGACATGTTTTGCAATTCACTCATGCTAGGTAAGCCTTGTTAGACTTTTAGCACTTAAAACATGATCTTGTGACTTTGTTTGCTTGCTTTTATGTTCTTTTTAGGACCTTTGTTTGTTTTTTGTGGACTAACTTTTATCTAATCAAGTTTGTTTTCTTGTTTGTATGTCTTTGTTTCTTTGTGTTTGTGTTTGTTTTGCAAATGTCTCCTATTAAGAAAAGACCACAAAGAAGCCTTCAAAGTGTCCTTGCACCTCCTTGGATACGTTCCAAAATGATGATGCTCATATGGCCTTTAATGATTACTACAAACAGGTCCCAATCATTCTAGAAAGGATTGTGGACTTAGATTCCCTAAATGGTACCTTCATTCCAGATGTGTTCAAAGAAAGGACATGGACAAAGTTACTTAATCCGATGGGCGATGTTTTCGAAGATATCATTCGAGAATTCTTTGCAAATGCCATTGTGGAAAGTGATCACATCAACTATTGGCTAAAGGGGAGAGAGTTCTCAATCACAAGGGAATCAATGTAAGATGTTTTGGAGATTCAACCGACGACTCCAAACACATCTCTACAATATGATGAGAGAAGGGAGAAACTAGAACCCCTCATGGAAATCCTTGGTGGACAACTTAACAAGAAGGCCTTTCACACCATTACGTTCACCCCATAAATGTGAGCCTACATCATGATCTTTAACCTTTACCTAGTGAAGAACTTGTCAGGACTGAGGACCATATTCCTATTTGATCTCTTTACTCACAAGGAGATCGACATCTGCAGTCACATTTATCATCTCTTCATCAAAAGTATCACAAAAAGGAAATCAAGGCTAACTCTACCATTCCCAAGCCTTGTCATGTCTCTTATTTTAAGGGCAAGGGTGAAGATTCCAAGTGGACTTCAAGTAATGCAAAGGGAAGATCCTATTAGTGAGCAAACCATCATTCGAAGCAAGGCTCATATCCCCGAACTAACTGTTGGTGTCTCTCAAATTCCAAGAGATGATGTTGATGAAGAAGGAGACACTGAAAAGGAAATCGAACATTTCACTTCGGTTCTGGAGGACACTGCACAACATTCATCCCAAGCGCGCGCAAGAGTACCCAATCGCCTTGATCATCTAATTGGAAGGATCAAAGAGATGCATGTAATGCTAGCTTCACAATCAGCTACTCCACATCTCAATTCGCATACCTTGAAGGCTAGATCACTATCCTCTCATCTTAAATTGATGACATGATGAGGAAATCAGAGCAAGAGTTAGATTCGGAGTCCGATGCATTTTAATCTCTTTGGCCATTTCGGTCAAATATGGAGAGTAGATTGAGGGGAGTACAGCTTGAGGGGGAGTAGCAAAGTAGAAAATTTTAGTATACATTGGTTTATTTTGGTGGTTTCTAGTTTACTTTAAGTTTTTATAGCTTTTGGATTTTTACAATGCTTTTGTTTAAAGCTTTCAAGTACTTTAGTTTAAAACTTATTTTTCTTTAGTATTATTTTGTATCTTGGTTTTTATAGCCGTTTTGATGCTTATTACTTTCTAATGCTCTTAGCTTTAGTTTCTTTAATGCATCATATGTTTGTTGGACATGCAATTGATTTTAGCGTTTCTCTTAATTACATTGCGTGTCCAGATGATCATTTACTTGATAAATGGTCATTGTAGTCATTTCCTAATGACTGTTCATGTTTGATCAAGATATGCTTCATGCTATACTTTTCAATTAATACCTTGATTGCATTTTTACTTGTTCATCATACGTGCCTTGTGTTCTACTTGTCTTGAGCTTAATGAAGTTTTGTTGTTATGTGCAAGTGTTTTAGGATACAGGTGTATATGGTGCAAGTGCTTCACAGCTTCTAGAATTAGGTGTGAGTGAGTTTTGCCTATGTTCTCAAACTCACGTTTAAGTTTAGAGTTTGTTGAAGGGTTTTGTCACAGAATAGCCAAAGGGGGAGATTGTAAAGTTGCGATTTCCAACTATATTGTGTTGGCTTTAATTTCGTGCCAAATTTGATTGTAATTTCTTCAATCATTTTCCCTGTATATATGTGGGATTAAGTGTAAGGGATGAGTGTGAGAGATTGGTGAAGAATCAAGCTTCAAAAGTTGAACAAATGGATTTCGCGACTGCCTCGCGAGAAGCAACCCGTGAAAAAAGCCATGTGTAGAGCACATGACTAGAAGATGAAGAGTCGTGCTAGGCTGGATTTTTCACTACTGTCTTGCAGGTGAGGCCAACCCGTGAAGGACCCGCGAAACTTTCTGTTTGGCAAAAAGTTGTATTTTGCTTTACCAAGTCTTCACCCACACTATATGTACCCTTATTACCCACAAATTGTAATGAGTGCTTTTCAAAGAGAAAACCCTAGAAAACACACTTGAGAGTTAGAGATTGTTATACCCACTTGTTAGGATTAGTGCCCTTAAATCCTATTGTATGATGCTGTGTATGACATTATATATGATATTATGTTGTGATTAATAAAGTTTTTTTATTATTATCTAAAATAATGGTAACAGGAATATTTGGACATTATCATATAGTCCATGAGATGCATAGTATGTGATTTATGTGATTTAATCATAGAAGATATAAATCACAAGTTTTTTGTAAACTCAAAATTTTAGTTCGTAGTCGATGATGAAATTGGGCATTTCATCTGCGAAGATTATAACATATCAACGAAGATGATTTGTCTTGATCATGGAAGTAGAGACTTCTAGTTGATATATTGATATGTTTTAAGTGTTAAGACATATTGAACTGGACCGTTATGAGATTTATTATTCTACTAATGACTATCAAATGAATAATAAATCTCACGACTTCTATTTACATCAATTCTTAATCATGAGAGAATAATGAACCTGATCATGAAGTGTAGATTGCTTTGATATATCAAAAGTGAGATCTAAAGTCATGATCAAAACCTAAGTATGTTGGGTAGCCACATTTAATGTTGAAGGAACATATATTCTTAAGATGGAATTCATAATCTCTCAACGGACATAAAATATTCCCTTGAGATAAGTTTAATGAGTTTGGTTATTCAGAATGTTAGGTCTAACTACTTTAGTAAGAAGTTATTAAAGTATATATTTATGAAATTGGATTTCATAAATATATGAAGAATAACTTACAGGATTAAACCGGGTACTCAAGAATAAGATGTAGTAATATTCAAAGTGACAATCAACATTCATGACTTTGTATTACTACAAATATTTTAATAAAGGAGTTGGATGTATAATAAAGTTTTGGAATATAATTTATTAATAAGGTAATTAATGGTAATTTTGGAGTTGTCAAGAGTTGACAAAAAGGCCCAAAACCCGTTGGAACTAGTGTCTTATTTGTCCCTTTTGGTCCCACTCCAAGCCACATACTAAAACCCAATTGGATTGGCTTAAAAGGCTAACTCAATTAGATAATCAGTTATATATAAGGAAAGAAACATACAGAATTTTGGTAATGTATATGATGCATGAAATGGTGTGTATGTGAGTGTGAGCCACTCTCTTATTCTCCCTTGAACATATACATGTAAACTGATTGAGAGACCACACTTCTTGGGCAAAAGTGGAATTGGAGTGAAGATTAAAAGTGTTCCTAAGTATTTCTAATATTTGGTTTTGAATTTCGCCACACCAAGTTATGCTCTCTTGTTCTTAAATTCTGAAATTTACATAATACATGTTATCAATTGTGAATGAAGTAGATCAGTTAATTTTCTGCTGCATATGTTTTGTATGTGATACAAACTGTGTTTTTCCAACACCACAATCATCTACACATTTCCTTGTGATTTTCCTCAACTCCTACCTCTCCATGTCTACATCTGATAGTTTTTAGACCCCTTAAACAATTGATTTAACCTAGGTAATTAGCCAAGTTGTTACTTAGTCCAATTAAACAAGTCTAGGTTATCAAAATATAAAAGATCAAATCATGCAAAGCAGCGGAAAATAAAAAATACAAGATATGATCACCTAGGAAACCAAACCGGTAAAAACCTGGGAAGGATTTGACCTAGCTATCCTCAACGTAAACTTGAATCCACTATCTTGAAAGAATTGAAGTTCATACAATAAGACTTACAAGCTCCCACGCTCGACTTCTTATTACTACCAACCAGTAGAACTTACTGACACGACCACGTGCAAGCTCCGAATCCACGGACTCCTTCTTTCTTGGATTCACCACCAGATACAAGCACACCCGCTTGTGTTTTCTTTAAGCTTCAATGGCAGCAACTGAATTGATCATCAAGGCCTAGATAAATCTTCTCCTTGAAAACCCTAAGTTTATGTAAAGAAAAGCTCCTCTAGATCTCACAAGAGATTTACACAAACCGCAATTATGAGCAACACTAAAACATGGCTAGGGTTTGCCTTTTATACTTAGGACAAATTAGAAACCCTAAAAATGTTTTAAAACACTTAGGGCTGAGTTGGACGAATCTGCAGAAAATCATTCTGCCCGAGCTTCGATCGATCGAGCCTGTCTTTCGATCGATCGAGCCAGGCTGAAAGGCACAATGCTTCCTGCTTTAACTCGATTCCAACTTTACATAAAATCACAACTTTGAGCTAGACTAAAACACTTCTAAACACATTGTTTTGATCATGGTTTGCCAACAACACAAATTAGAGTTCTAAATCCATAAAATCCTAAAACTTTAGAACCTAACAACATCCTTGAAAGGTTGGTAGCCCAAACACTTACCACACCCATTCTGAGTGTAAAGTGAGATTTTGGTGCTACTAGGAAGTATTGGAAGTAGTCATTCATTGGTGGATGCAATTGGACTGAATTGCAGGATCCGGAAAGTTAGAGAAGACAAGACTTCGAGAAGTCAGTTGGTAGCAGGAGTTTGGAGGGCTTAAGTACATAAGGTAGACTAGGCTTGGAGGGTCTTTTGTTATTCATATACTCCAACTTTATTCTCTAGTGGATCAATTTCAACTTGGAGGGTCGCGGAGAGGTTTTTCACCGAGTTCTTCAGTTTTCTCTTTGATAACACGTCTCAGTCTTATCTTGTATTTGCATCTCTCTTCCCTATTCTTTAAGCTTTAATTTAATTGTTGATAATGGATGAATATGGCTTAGGGTAGTGTTAACTGTTCTTTGCACTTATTTACTCTTGTTCTGCACTTAGTATAAGTTAGGGTAAAAGCTATCTAGCTGTAATTTTTAATTGGGGGTCTGAACAACCTCTTGTGTTTTAGCACCAATCCGAGCATTCAAAGTGGATTTAAACAAGTAACTTGACTAAAAAAAAAGGTATCTCGACAAAAAAAAAGAGGTTGCGAAACCCACTAGAATCAACTTTGATCAAACATCGTACTATCATAGTTTCTTTATGCATCGTTGTTCAAAAACAATAGTTTCTTTATGCTTCCTAAAAGAAAACCCAATCCTCCAATTCTTCTCCTCTCTCCAATCAAATTAAGAGTAGATCCTTCTTTTTTCTTGCATCTCGACCCTTCTCTATTCTTTCCTTCCAACCAATCACACGTACTGTTCCGTGTGTAAAGTGGTATGGTATTGTTGTGGACCACACAATCCTATTGACATCCCTCTATAAATAGTGCATATTATCAATAGCTTTAAATAAAGAGGATTTTGACAAACCAAAACCCAAATTCATGGAAAACAAGTCCGGCGAATTCGGTATGTTCTTTTTCGTTCTTCAATGTTTATTTGAGACAATTATTTTTTGTATTTTATTTATTTTATTTCAATATAAAGGTTCATATTTTCTTGCCTACTTTACGTTGGAACTCTTTGATGGCATAGGGTCTTAATGGAAGAAAAGAACCCTTCCAAAACCCCACCCCAAATCCATGAAACGATTGTATAGTTCATGATTTTTTATTTTTTTTATTATTATTTTTAAATCCTAACTTCTCCTCTTAAAGAGTAAGCAATTAGAAGAACTATTATTTTTCTTCAATCTTTTGCTGCGCGGGGGCATCACTAATGAAAGGATATAATCATATAGTGTCATAGCGCAGTTATACATTAAAAGTAGTCGGTAACCAGCCATGCAATACGTGGAAGAGTTTAACTTAATATAATTTTTTTTCTCTTTTTTATTTATTTTGTCTAGATATGAAATTTAGATAATTATGGTAAATATTTGTAACCATTTATTATGATCTAGTTTGTATATGAAACTATATAATCTACCATTTAAAGAAATTATGACGTGCCAAAATTCCAATCGAGGATTTAAATTATATATATAGACATATATAGATAGATTGATATATTAAACCCTAAGTTTAATTAATTTCAAAGTGAAATATATACTTTTAAAATTGTATGAATTTATACCCTAGATCAAATCGTATGATCAAACCTAAAAGGTTTAGATTTTAAATTGATATAATTTTAAAGTTCGATATTTAATTTGAGACTAGAGTCCATCAAAAAGTAATTGAAACCATAGAAACTATAAGATTTCATTTGCAACAATCTTAAATCCTATAAGTTATTTTTATAATTACTCTTATGTTATCATTATTGCTGCTGTTGGTACTACTACTACTACTCTTATGTTATCATTATTGCTGCTGTTGCTGCTGCTGCTACTACTTCTACTACTAGTAAAGAAAGAGATCAAAAATCATGGATAGAACCCCAGTTAGACCAAGAAGGGCCATGGTACCCAACCTCTAATTTTTTTTTCATATTGTATGCATAGTTTTTTCAATAGTATAGGTAATTAAAATTAAAGTTTAGTTTCCAAAAGTTACTCCTAAGTCCCTCTCAAGAATTAAGATTAATTCGAAGATATAATAAAATGGAAATAAATAACTAACCCACAACATTGGCTCACTCCAAAAAAAAAAAAAAAAAACAAAAAAAAACAAACAAACAAACAAAAAAAATCTTTTTAATTAATAATTACGTAAAATCAAGTCTTGCTATTATAACGAAAATGTTAACCACCTTAAGAAGAGTTGTCAACTCATCCACGAACCACCAGTACCTTGAAATGCTCGCTCCCATCCATACATGTTCTCTCTTTTGAATTCATTTCGGAAAAATAAAATTTTTTGAACAATCTTTTTAATAATTTTATTTTCTTGATTAGAAAGATACTTAAACTTTCAGAAGAGTTAATTTTTTTTTCCTGATTTTACAAGTTATTTTACTAATTTCACTTATAAGATGTCTGTATGTTTGGGTGCTAATATGGCTTAGAGAAGTGAGAAACAAGACATTCTCTTAAAATCATTTTTTTTTTTTTTTTCATTCTGTAAATATGGTGAGTAAAACAAAATCTTAAAAAGTTTCTGTAAAGTTGAATTAAAAGAGCAATTTTCGTGTCAAAATGTTTGGTTTTGTATTTTCTTAAAATTATATATTTCTCTCAATGTCATTTAACAATTCAAAAAAAAAAAAAATTTCTTTTTTTCTTAAGGTATTCTATCTCTTTCATTTTGGGGGTTTGGAATTAGGTGTTAAATACGATATAACATCATAATTTTATTCAAATTGGATAACTTAGGGTAGTAATTGAATTTAGAGTTGAGAGACATTGCTGCAAAATTTAATACAGATTCAATCATAAATGAATGTTAGGACCTAATGGAATATCAAGTTATGTTTTTATTGATGATTGAGTTGAAATGTGTTAAGAAACAAAAAATGTATCAATTATTTTATTATAATTTATTGTTAACACTGAATAAACCACCAATTTTATTTTTCATGTATTAATTAATTTATTTTTGAATTTTTGTATAATTCTCATTCTTAAATTATTAGAAAAAAATCCTACTTTGGCTGCCCAATATTTACTAGAATTGTGTCTAAATATTCCTAATGTATTGCAGCAATCACAAGAATGGCAAGACATTTTCGGCCAGCTCATCTATATATATAATAATAGGTGAAACAGAGAGAAAATCCAATTAGATTTCAATTGGATTCTCAATTTTGCGCCACTTGTCCTAACCAAAACTCAAAAAAAAAATTAATTAGATTATATATTTGACTTCAATTTTGTGTCATGTATCTTACCTAAATTTTCTAATTTTTGTGCCCAAATAAATGATACATTAACATTTAACACGGAAGCCAATAAAACCACAATAATAATGCTCATTGGCCTAAGCAAAAACATCTTACCTGCACACTTTCATGGAGATTATAAATTGGACTGCAATTTTGTGTCATGTATCTTATCTAAATTTTCTAATTTTTGTGCCTAAATAAATGATGCATTAACATTTAACACGGAAGCCAAGAAAACCACAATAATAATACTCATTGGCCTAAGCAAGAACATCTCACCTGCACACTGTTATGGGTGATCTCAATAGAGCCTGGAGCTCTTCTAATCCCACAACTAGAACCAAGGAGTCCAACGAGAAAGACTATAAAAGTAAAACATCATCTCCTCCTAATTCCATATCTTCATCCCATGCCTCCTCCTCTCTCAACCTCTACCAACTAGATCCACACATTGCCCTCTCCTCCTCCTTACGGATTTTTTAGAGCAAGGCCGGGTTCAAACACAATGTTCAATCCCACTCTTCCTTGCTTCACACTCTCATACATTAGCGCTTCATTGGCGCCTCTAAGAAGATTCCAAGCTCAATGATTAGTTCTTATTTTTTAATAGTTTTAGTGTGTCTGGATTAAGATTTTGTTAATTTGTTAAAAGTGACAAAAATATAATCATATATATTATATTAAGTTGAAGTTCAATTTTAGAATTCAAATTGAATCAAATTAATTTCTAATTGTAGTTTAATTTTGTGCTATGTGTCCAATTTGATTTTTAAATGTTGGTGTTAAGTTACTTCCATTCATAATGCTCAATGTGAAAATTGAATCTACTAAGATAAACATTTTATCATCACAATTGTTAATATTTCCGTGCGTAAGCACGGACTACATGCTAGTTACTTACTAAAAATACAGTCATACTCTTTACTGTGTGAGACTGGGGTTGAAAAGTATGACTCTGGTGTTTTTGAAGTTGGCGGCCACAAATGGTGGATTCTAATGCCTCAATATTCTTTGTTCCTTAAAATATGAATTTGAGCCTTATTATCTACCATGTCTTCTTTTGTAGGAGGTTGTCTCTCTATCCAAAAGGAAATGAGAAAATGAATGGGACTGGTCACATCTCCGTTTATTTGTCAATTGTTGATACAGAAAAATCTCCTCTGGGATGGGAGGTTAATGCCAGCTTCAAATTGTTTGTGTATGATCAGATACGGGACAAGTTCTTGAGCATTCAAGGTTTGCTCTCTAATAATTTATACATATGCATAAACATGCATGTGTATTTGCTATGCAAAAAATTCTACCAAATCAACAATTTTCGTAATTTTTTTCATAACTCATTGAGGGTGATAGATTAGTTTAGTATAATATCACTTTCACATGAACTACCACGATTGTAAAATAATATTAAGAAATGTGTTTCGGTACTAGACTAATTGTTTGCCATATATATAATTTGTAGATGTTGAAGGGGCAATTAGAAGATTTCATGACATAAAGATTGAATGGGGTTTCGACAAATTTCTCCCTCTTGATTCTTTCAATGTTATTTCAAATGGATACCTTGTCAATGATTGTTGTGTATTTGGTGTGGAGATTTTTGTTCATGAACGTAGTGCAAAACAAGAGTGTCTTACCATGATAAAAGAACCTCCCAATCGAATTATGACTTGGAAGATTGAAAACTTTTCGCAAAAGGATAGAGTATTATATGCTTCTCAAGTATATGTTGTTGGAGAATTAAAATGGTATTTTTATTATTAGAAGTTAAAACTTTTATTGTTATAAAAGGGAAAGCTACCACTGCCAAATGCAAACTTATTAACTATTATTTTTTTAACTCTTTTTATTGAATCCAGGAAAATAATGATTTATCCCAATGGATTTTATAATGAAGCACCCAAAGCAATTTCCGTCTTCCTCGACTCAGTAGATTGTGTTGCACCTGATTACAAAATTTTTGTGGATTTTAAGCTGCGGATAAGGGACCAAATTAACAATGAACATGCAGAAGAAAGAGGTTAATGAATTATATTTGTCATTTTCTTCTTTTTTTTCCTTGAGAGAAGTATGTGCTTTTTGTTCTCTTTTATTTACTTTCCTCAATTATAAGCTTTCTTTTTTTTATTCCCCCTCACAGCTAAACACTGGTTCTCTGCCTCATGTAACGACTGGGGTTTTTCGCAACTTTTGTCACGAAAGGATCTTGAGGATGCATCCAAGGGGTTTCTTGTTGAAGATACCTTGATTGTGGAAGCAGAAATTATGGTTATGTCTACTATAAAGTAGTTCTACATATTTATATATATTTTGATGAAAAGTACTACATATTTATAGTTTGTTTGGCTAGGGACAAATTAATTAAGATTTATGTCTACTGTAAAGTAAAATTCTCTTAATAACCGTACATATTTATCGTTTGTTTGGCTCAGGACCTAAAGTTATGTTTCCTCGTCTGAGGTTTGTTTTTTAGGTTTGAGTTCTATTTTTTACACTTTCTACTGAGGGTGGGGGTCAATGCGACACAACTATTTGGAATTGGCATAATCGTTAGTTTGCACGACCATTGTTAGATACTAACTCGAGTGAAACCACATTGCACGACCGGGGCGCGCATGCTTAATGTAAGTTTATATTCATTAACATAATGGTCCCACATTTGCGAATGCAGTTGGGATCACATTGCATTGAACTAATACAAATTTTCGGTGGTGATTTTTCAAAATTTTGTTTGAGAATTTTCAGAGGTTGAATACATCAAAAATCATAGACTAACTATCATAGGTATGCATGCATAAGAATATCTTAAATCAAATTTAGTTGGCCCCATAAAAGATTAAGTAAAATTTTATTGAAAGATTAAATCCGATTGGTTTTTTAATTCTAATTATGGGAGACATGCAGACACATAATAATTCTACGCAGATAATGTTGTCTTTTTTAATTTACTTTAAATAGTATAATTTATCTAGTTGTATAATGCATTTATCTATATATAATAATAATAATAATATAAAATACCCAAAGACGTTTGTTTGTTTTTTTTGGGGGGGGGGGGGGGGGGGACTCTTTCATATTATGCCACATTAACTTTGGTAGCCTCACAATTTTTCACATAATTTTTATTTTTATAAATCTTTATTTATTTGACACATAATTTTTATTTTTTAAATTCCTTTATTTGACAAAAACTAATCAAATGTCAATCATTCACACAATACTTAGCTTGTATTTACTCCCATTAGGAATTGTTTTTCTTAGAGTGGCGTGCAAGTCTTTGACTTGTTTCGAAGCATGTTTGTATGCAACACAAATTCCTTCACAATAAAGGGTGTGTAGCTAACTTACTCTCCTAAAAATCATATACGGATAAAAGAACTAGGCTAAACTTGACCAATACATCTATATAAGAAGCAAGAACCCTCTTAGAAAAATTAAACATTATAGTTGTAGTCTCAACTTTCAAGTTGTGGAAAACCCACTGCAGAACATCGATCAACGAGACATATAGAAAAAAAAAAAAAAAAACACACCATTCATCCAATCTTCACATGCCAAATTTGCATAGAGCCCATGAAATCAAACTAGAAATTCAACTACAATAACAACTGCGTGCACCCCTTTTTTATGATGCCAAATATATTGAAACTCAAATTGACAACAAGGTGCCAAACACTAAATGTCCTATATTTACTTATGATGCATGAATCGCATGTTTAAATAAGAATTGATTAATATCATATATATTCTATATCTATATTTGCTATCACACTTTGAAAACTTCACAACATCATTAATTTATTTATTTGATATTTAAACTAAATTTTACCACTACAAATGTGTTTCTCTTATATTTCTTGTGTACCTCGATCCTCTTCAGTCCTAGCTATTCAATCCATTCTGTCAACTTTGGTCCTTTTTAGTTCATTCTGTCCACTTGAGTCTTGCTTGGTCCATTCGGTCTTTCTGGTCCACTTTGGTTTTATTCGGTCCATTTGGTCTTATTCAGTCCACTTTGGTCATATTTGGTCCACATTAGTTTTATTTGGTCTACTTTGGTCCTATTCGGTTCATTCTGTCCACTTCAGTCCTATTCGGCCTACTTTGGTTCTATTCGGTCCATTCTGTCCAATTTTGTTCTGGTCGGTCGAATTTAGTCCTTTTCGGTCCACACTGATCTTATTCAGTCCACGTTGGACTCACACGGTCCAATTTGGTCCATTCTATCCACTTCAGTCCATTTGGTCTTATTCGGTCCATTCTGCTCACTTTGGTCCTATTCGGTCTTATTTGGTCCACTTTGATCTATTCTATCCACTTCGATCCTATCCATTCAGTCGTTTGAAACTAAAATTATTGATTTTCATTTATTTTTTAAGTCATGGTAACATTGAACAAAGTGAAGATATTTAACATTTACTAACTATCCAATATATTGTACGAGACTAGTTTTAATTAATTGGTTGGATTTTGAATTATTGAAGAACACTATCAAACGAAAGAAGAGTCAAAATATTCTTAAAATACTAAATTATTTCTTTAAAAACGTGAAAGTCGTCAAGAAAACAAAAGATGTTAGCATTTTAAATAAGAAGATATAATCTACATTAAATGGGTAGAGGAACAAATGCCTATCTTGGACTAATATGGCAACTTTAGTTAAATTAGTAGCTCAAGAACTATATGCTTGTATGTCCACCTTTAAGCTGCCAATACAATCCTTAGAAATTAGTTGCAATTTTAAGGGGACTGTAATCCGAAAGATGAGAATATATAAAAACAAGGTTTTGATTTTCTCACTTCCACTTGTATACATATCTTTTTTCTCATCTATCTTTATGTATTAAAATGTGATTAATACCCCGCCAATTATCAATATGTATGTAAAATAAAGTATGTAAACAAGTGGAAAATAATAATTTTTTTCATAAAAAAACGTGAGGGGGCTAGGGTTTAGGAAATTTAATTTAGGCTATTAACAATGCTTTTATGGTGCCTCCAACCAAGAGAAGCTTAAGACCAAATATGGGAACGTAAAAGATTGGCTAGATGGGCAAAAAAACAGAAAGAGGTTAAAAATGCTTTCTAGGTTTGGAAAGGGGTGGAAAGCAAAGAGATATAAAGATTAATGAAGGGCTACAAGCCTAAACCAAGAATAGAGGACATGACACAATATTTTCTTGTAGGGGCGAACTTAATAAAAACTAGAGTAAATTACAACTTACTCACCTGTGGTTTGGATGAAATTTAAGTTACCTACTTGTGGTTTGAAATTTGACACTTTACTCACTTGGGGTTAGCTTAGTTAGAGTTTCATAACTCACTTATGTTAAAAACAGGATTAAATATGTAATTTAGCTACACTTTTGTCTCTCTCCTCCAAAAACACAAAAAACATAAAATACATGATCAAATAATTAAGTTGTAATTTTCCCTAAAAACTAAGAAACATGTCAATGGGACATCACGAATTTTTTGACAAAAATCTGTGTCAGAGATTAGAAAAAATTCATCTTTCAAGTAGGTAAACTAGAGACTAGATTATATGGGTGTGCAACAAGTAAGGGAAATTTACTACTATATAAATGAGACATTTGGGTGGACCAAAAGGAAGGATTTGAGCAAGCAAATGAGAAATGGGAGTTCCTAACAAAATTCATGAAAGTTTGAAGTTGTTCGGAACAAGATAGGTAACAGGCTGAAAGCTTTTGTGTCTTGTGTGGCTTGGATACCGAAAGTGAAGTACGCCTATAAATTCAAACATTGTGGAATATAGCTCTTATGGGAGAAAATTGGCCTTTGTCCCCTTCGCGCAAAAAATCCAGCATTTTGCTCCCTTTCCCAAACTAATTAGGAAAATACCCTTGTTTTGAAACTCAATTTTCTCAAAATCGAGTTTCAGTGTAAAACTTGATTTGTATAAAATCGAGTATGGGACGATCAAACTTAAATAAAAAAAATTAAAAAAAAAAAAAAACTTGCATGGAATTCGAGTTCATGGAGCTCAAGTTCCATTTAAAATGCCACTATAGGGTTCCTTAAATGTAGCTAAAGGTATGGGGCAATCAAAAAAAAAAAAAAACCTTGCATGGAACTTGAGTTCATGGAGCTTGAGTTCCATTTAAAACGACACTATAAGGCTCCTTGAACGCAGCTATAGGTATGGGGCGATCAAACTTTAAAAAAAAAAAAAAAACAAAACAAAACAAAAAACTTGCATGGAACTCGAGTTCATGGAGCGCGAGTTCCTTTTAAAACGCCACTATAAGGCTCCCTGAACGCAGCTATAGGATTTTTTTTTTTTTTTTTTAATTTCAGTTTGTTATAACTCAATTGTCCAAAAATCGAGTTTTAAATTGAAACTCGATTTTTAGAAAATCGAGTTTCAAAAGAGGACATTTCTCTAATTAATTTGAGAAAGGGGGCAAAATCCTGGAATTTTTTTTTAAAAAAAAAAAAAAAAAAAAAAAAGGGCAAAACCCCCATTTTCTCCAGCTCTTATGGCTTAGTTTTGCACTATTTGGTTACTTAATCTTGATAGAATTTAGGTGAGCTCAATTTGGAGCTAGTTAAGCTATTTCGTGTCCGTTTGGCAAAAATTATTTTTACTAACTTATTTTACTATTCAGCTTATTTTTGCTAATATTCATGGGCCTCACTGCACTTTTGGTACTATTCATGAGTCTTAATGTACTAATTCAGCTAACTTTTACATTTAGCTACAATATTTTCGGCAAAAAAAATTTCAGTATCAATAAAATAAACGGATCCCAAATCACGCTAAATTGATCCATAAGTTTAGATTATGTTTCTTTTGATTCTCCAATAGCATCTGAAGGACAAACCGGAGACAGGTTTTGAGTCATATATGGCAACCTTCCCATCGCTTTGTGTTCAATATAATTTTGATGCAGTTTGGAAGAATGGCAAAGCTTGTGTTTATTTTATTGAGAGAAACCATCATGGCGAACCAATATATATATAATCTTGGCTCTCAAATTTTGAGGCAGCGCCAATTGAGGTTGCGGAAGCGATGGCACTAAACTAGGGGATAAGAGTAGCTTTGAACAATAATCATAATTGTGTAGCAACGTACTGGGTATGATTATTCGATCATACCATAAACTAAAATAGAAAGAGTACATGCGTAGATTATTCGATGTTGAGAAAATGAATGAATTAGATTTTATTTACACACCATTGTTTGACTTAGATATTGAGTTTATGGTATTATTATTTGAGGTTGAAGAAATGAGAGAAATGAATAAATTTGATTTTATTTATACATCATTTTATTTATATCATATCATACCATATATTATACTATATACATAGTATAATAAAAGTTAGGGACAAAATTGTCTTATGCCCTTTTCACCCAAATTATATAACCTTATGCCCCTCTTCCCAAACTAATTAGGGAAATGACCCTCTTTTGAAACTCGACTTTCTCAAAATCGGGTTAAGCCCTATAGTGACGTTTTAAGGACCTATAGTGGTGTTTTGTAACTCGATCTCCATGAAATCGAGTTACTATAGGTCCTTAAAAACGTCACTATAGGGCTCTAGAATTTTTTTTTTTTTTTTTTAAACTTGATTTTGAGAAAATCAAGTTACGAAAGAGGGGCATTTCTCTAATTAGTTTGAGAAGGGGGGCATAAGGCTATATAATTTGGGTGAAAAGGGCATAAGGCCATTTTGTCCTAAAAGTTAGATTTAGAAACTATGATTGTGCCAAGTGGCTACTCTTTCTAATTCGTCAATTAATTTCATATTATTTGTTAGGGCATATTTCCTCAAATTAGGGAATAATATTGAACAACTTTTTAATTTAGGTAAAACTTTATCATTTAAATTTTTAACAAATTTAAATTCTATTCAACTAAAAATCTATTATAAAAAATTCTAAACTTAAATCACAAACAACAACCCACGTTTTCTTTCTGAAAAAAAAAATAAAAAAAAATCATAGTTTGAATTTTGCTCCAACTAAAGGTCTATTATCAATATTTTAAGAACAAATAATTATTAAATTAATTTTATACATTTAAACTTCAACAAATTTAAATTTGATTCAAACTAAAAGTCTATTATCCAAAATTTCTAAACTTGAGTATTTCAACAAATTTAAATTTTATTCAAACTAAAAATCTATTATAAAATATTCTAAACTAAATCCCAGACATACCCTATGTTTTCTTTCTTTTCTTAAAAAAAAAAAAAAAAAAAATCCTTTTGGACTTTCACTCCAAATAAAAGTCTATTATCAACAGTAACTTAAATCCCACACAACGCACGTTTTTTATTTTGATTTTTTTCCTCAAGTTGCATCTTATTAACTTAATATTTTATTAGGATATCAATCTATAAGACTCTTGCATCATCACATGGTAGTCGTGTAACTCCTCGTGAATCATGTCATTCACTTGTCACATGTTACCACCAAAGTCTTAAATACTTGAAGTAAACTCATGGCTCGTCCCAATCTCTAAAGGGACTTATACACTTAAGCCCCTTTAGAGATTAGGGCGAGGGCGGCATTGATGAGAGCTTAAGGCTGAAGGTGACTTCACTTAGTATATAAGTTGATAAGACTGGCATTCCATATTAGAACTCATTACAGCTCAATTCGCATCATTATGTTCAATAAAAGGAATGAAGGAAGCTCCTTCTAACTTGGTTGGACCTAGGAACCTATTGGGTTGGACGAAGACTCCACCTTTGGTATGAGGGTGAACTTACTACTTTCAAATTAGACCCACTTAGTGGTTCATCTCCTTGCTCTCATGTGGGATTGCAAACCAAAAAATGAAATCGGTTCACTAAGGGATAAGATTTAACAATAATTTAATTTAGATAAAATTTTATCATTTAAATATTAGAAATTTAAATTCTACTCCAACTAACAGTCTATTATCAGTATATATATATATATATATATATATATTAAACAATGGCTTTCCAATATAATCTCTCTTAACCAATAAAGCCATCAATATAATTAAATCTTACACAATACACCCCACATTGCTGTATTTTTTTCACTGTTTTTTTCCCAAGATGCAACTTATGCTTATTTTTTAATCTAATAAATTTATCTTACTTATTGTTCTTTACTTTTAAATTTGCGTGCAGTATATTATACCCAAAAAAAAAACCATGGTTTGAATTCTACTCCAACTAAAAGTCTATTATTAACAGTAAATTAATTAATTTTATACTATTTGTTATGATATATTTCCTCAAATTAAAGGATAACATTTAAAAACTATTTAATTTAAAGAAAACTAAAAATATATCATCAAAATTTTATTAACTTAAATCTCACACAACTCACGTTCTTTGTACTTTTTTTTTCCCCTCAATTTGCATTTTATTGACGTAATATTTTATGGGGATATTAAGATACAAGACTCTTAACTAAGGGATAAAATTTAACAATAATTTACTTTGGATAAAACTTTATCATTTAAGTATTAGAATTTAAATTATTATTAAAATTTTCATACATACATACATATATATGTGTGTGTGTGTGTGTGTGTGTATAAAAGAAATGGCTTTAAGATATAATCTTTGTTAATCAATAAAGTCATCCCTATAATTAAATCTCACACACTACACTCCACGTTGTTGTATTATTTTCACTTTTTTTTTCCCAAGATGTAACTTTCGCATATTTTTTAATCTAATAAATCTATCTTTCTTATTGTTCTTTGTTTCTAAATTTGTGTGCAAGATATTTGTAAGGACTCAATTTGTAACGATCCCAAACTCGTATTGGGTTCGAACGCTAAAGGCCCAAACAATAAATTTGTAGAGCGTGGATATGAAAGAACTAGATTAATTTCAGAAGAAAAACGATTAAACTCAACGTTTCTAGATGGATTAGTACAAATATTACGATCAATTTATCCTTGAAACAAGCTAAGTTCTTTATTTCATAAGATTTTCTTCTAAGCATCACTTGTTTAGAAGTTCCGATCCTTTCTCTCAATGCATTCTTCCATGTTATATACTACTCTCTTGGTGTCATCTTCACCACACATGTGTAGGGTGGATTCAGGGGATCCCTTCCTGTCCCATCCAACACTTCCTGGAACCTTCAACCAGCAGCTGTAAGGCTGTTTCATCACTGTTTAGGCATCACCTCCACATTAATGCGGCCAGAGAGTTGGTTGAGACGCAATTAATTCGGAGGCAGCAGTTGTTTAAAGATATTTGTTTATCCTTTCTTTCTTACCCTTGGCCCCATGTCCCACCTTTAGTGGTAATGCAGTTTCGAAGTATGTTTGTGATAATACGGCGTTTAGGTCATCCTCGGACACATATTGCCGAGAAGGATTTTGTCCTCGGACAAATACTGGACCCATCTCATGTGATATCTACTCCTCTTTTCATTTGGTTCCCCTTATAACCTTATATGGGCCTCCTCGGATGATTTAGCGTCCTCGGATGGGCCACAGGCCCAGTTAACACGGTTTTAATAATTATTGATTAACCGGCCCCCACAATATTATACCAAAAAAAAAAAAAAAAAACGTTTGAATTCTACTCGAACTAAAAGTCTATTATTATCAGTAAATTAATTTTATATTATTTTTTATGATATATTTCATCAAATTAAGGAATAGTATTTAACAACAATTTAATTTAAATAAAACTAAAAGTATATCATCAAAATTTTATTTACATAAATCTCACACAATTCACATTTTGTTTTATTTTGCTTTTTTGTTTTTTTGTTTTCTTGAATTTGCAACTTATTGACTTAATATTTTATTAGGATATTAAGATACAAGACTCTTAACTAAGGGATAAGATTTAACAATAATTTAATTTAGATAAAAATTTATCATTTAAGTATTAGAATTTTAAATTCTACTTCAACTAATACTGTGTGTGTGTGTATATATATATATATATATATATGACCTTTCGATATAATCTCTCTCAACCAATAAAGTCATCTCTATAATTAAATCTCACACATTACACCCCACGTTGTTATATTTTTTTTTTTTCACTTTTTCCCCAAGATTCAACTTATGATTATGTTTTAATCTAATAAATTCATCTTACTTATTGTTCTTTGCTTCTGAATTCGCGTGCAGAATATTATGCCAAGAAAACGACACTGTTTGAATTCTACTCCAACTAAAATTCTATTATTAACAGTAAATTAATTTTATATTATTCGTTATTTAATATTTCCTCAAATTAAGGGATGACACTTAACAACTGCTTAATTTAAATAAAACTAAAAGTCTATATTCAAAATTTTATAAACTTAAACTCACATGACTCACTTTTTTTTTTCTTTTTTTCCCTCAAGTTGCATCTTAATAACTTTATATTTTTATTAGGTTATTAAGTTACAAGACTTGTCATTCTCAAAAAAAAAGTTACAAGATTTTTGACTAAGGGATAAGATTTAACAATAATTTAATTTAGATAAAACTTTATCATATATATGTATATATATTTTTAACCAGCAAACTTTATCATCTAAGTATTAGAAATGTAAATTCTACTCTAACTAATATTCTATTATCAAAACTTTCACACACACACACATAGAGTAAGCAATGACTTTTCGATATAATCTCGCTTAACTAATAAAGTCATCTTTATAATTAAATCTCACACATTACACCCCACATTATTGTATTTTTTTCACTTTTTTTTTTCCAACATGCAACTTACTGTTATGTTTTCATCTAATAATTTCATATTTGTTGTTCTTTGCTTCTAAATTTGCATGCATGATATCATGCCCAAAAAAACTCATATTTTGAATTTTATTCCAACTAAAAGTTTATTATCAATATTTTAAGAAAAATAATTAGTAAATTAATTTTATAGAATTAAACTTCAACAAATTTAAATTCTATTCAAAGTAAAAGTCTATTATCAAAATTTTCTAAACTTAAATCCTGCACAAAAATTCACTTAAAAAAAAAAAAAAAAACCTTTTGACTTCTACTCCATGTAAAAGTCTGTTATCAATAGTAAATTAATGTTATAGTATTTTTATGTTATATTTCTTCCAATTAAGGGATAACATTTAACAACTATTTAATTTAAATAAAACTAAAACTCTATCATCAAAATTTTATAAACTTAAATCCCACACAACTCACATTTTTGTTTTTGTTTTTTTTCCCCCTCAAGTTGCATCTTATTAACTTAATATTTTATTAGGATATTAAGTTACAAGAATCTTAACTAATGGAGAAGATTTAACAATAATTTAATTTAGATAAAACTTTATCCTCTAAGTATTGGAAATTTAAATTATACTCCAACCAATAGTCTATTATCAAAGTCCAAGATACAACTTACGCTTATATTTTAATCTAATAAATTCATCTTACTTCTTGTTATTTGTTTTTGAATTTGCGTGCAATAAATATTATGCCAAAGGAAGTTTACCATAAAGAATCAAAACAACGGACACCTATTTAAGTTTTTAATTTTCTTTTACTCTCAACTTTTGAACTCTTTTGTGTACATTTTGATTTTGAGTTATGGTTATTATATTTAAACTAGCATATGACCTGCGCAATGCGCGGACTACTTTTATTTATTATTCATGGAAAAATATGTAAAATCATAAAAATATTATGACAACTCCATAGATAATTAAAATTAAATAAACTACTTTTTTAAAAAAGAAAATGAAAAGGAAAAAAAAGAAAAAGGGAAAAAACTTCCCATTTATTTTTATTTTTCTTAATTATTATTATTTTTTAAAATGATGAGAAACTCCCTTAGAATTGAAGGTGTGTTTATGTATTAAATATTGTCAAATGAAGAAAATACAAAAAACCTCAATTATTCAAACTATGTTGTCACAATTATAGAATTCTTATTATAGCTATCCAAATTAAACTACACAGAGGACAACTAATTTCAAGAATACATACAAAAACCACACAAAAGATATATTAAATTGTAGAGTTTTATGAATACCAATCACTCTACTACCCCATAAAAAACTAAAAGATGGTGGCACTAAATCAAAGTTACATTTGTGAAATCTCACAGAAAAATCTACAGCTACCTACTCTTTTCCAAAGCCATGTACATTTGGTTGATGCTTTTTAGCACAATCTTTTTCCATAAATTTCTTGAAGCATATGGATATTGACAATTTTTGCATTCTTCTAAACTTCACCAATGCTAGGAGGCTTTAAATCGGTGTTGTAGCATTACCAAATAATGCAATTTATCGTTTTTTAACTTAAACGTGACAAAATTTGAAGTGGCCTTTTTTCTTCGATTGTTTTCTTATTTTTTACTCACATTTGACAGTTCCATCGTTACATTAAGCAATATTAACATCACATATGGGCATAGCCAACCCAACACAACCCCACCAAATTACCTAATAATTGACATATATATATATATATATATATAACAAAAATACTCCTAAAACCTTTGAAATTTTCGAAATACCCATAAATATATTAAAATTACCAAAACCCATCCTAACACTTGAAAATGACCAATATAACCCCGAAGCTTTCAAAAATTACAGGGATATCCTTAAAATCTAAAAAATGACCCCAAAACCTAAAAAATGATTGAAATACCCTCTAAACCTAAAATATGATTGAAATACCTTTAGAACCTTTAAAAAATGACCTAAATGACCATGACATTCTTCAGGATTTTGGAATTTAGCCATAACCTGAAACTGATACATGGATAAATTCTGCGTCCAATTTGCAGCTGTTCTAGTAGCATCCCCTTGCTTATAACTTTGCAGGCTAGAGATGCCAGGTTCATATGAAATAGGAACTTTGAACAGATTTCCGTCATTTGATTGACTTTTGGTGCACATCTCAACTTGAGATCCATCAACTTTTATCTCGTACAAAATCAAATGTGTTTTTGACCTTCTAGCTTAAGTCACATCCATTAGTATCTAAAATAACACCACGGTTCTTCTAGCAACCAAGGCTTCCATGACTTCAATTCTATTAGGAAAAACAATTTTCTAGCTCATTACAATACAGCTGGATATGCCAATAGCTTAAGGAATAAATAACCAATAATTATAAATTTAAATTACTAAGACTTTAGTCACTGGAATATTCAGTCGGCAGAACCAGAACATCTATTAATTCAAAAATTAAAAGGTGTACCAAAGTGGTAAGATAGTCACATTGCTCATCTGATAGATATCCTTTATATAAGAAAACCTATTGCAAGATAGAAAACATCAAATTTTTGAAATAAGTGAGCTTCAATTTAATTGTTCCTCCAAAAAGACATAATTCACTCTATGATTATATGCAAAGATCTATGAATACAGCATATTTGCAGTTATTTATTTATTTATTTTTATATAGTAAATTATCAGAAAAATTTTATTTAGATCTTTGAACGTCTCTATCAGTTTTAAGCACAACACTTGGTCTAACATGCAAAACCAGCCAACTTAACAGCAGTCATGCTCATTGATTTGCTAATACAATTCACACACTAACAACCAAAAAAACTGCTACAGCAAATCATATCATATGACATTAACCAAAAATAAAAAAGAGAGATTGAAGTACTTGAACTTGGTAATTATGTAGATAGAGTGTGAGGCAATACAAAAGTTGATTTAAAAATAAAAACACCATCAAGAACAAAACTGGGAAGTCCCCTCTTCTCTTGTCCTCTGTTAGAGACCAATCTTCCCTAACATTTATGAGAAAAGCCACACTCCCATCCTTGGTACAAATTACAAACCAACCATGTCCCGCCTGCAAGCTCACCTGTCCCTCCCAAAATTTTATCACCTTCCTACCATTGCAAATGTCTTGTAGGCCTTCAAAACCAAAATCAGAACAAACCCAAAAGTCTACCACATAGTCATCCTCGTACACCATACCAAATAGACAAAAATCAATTTAAAAAAAAAATTAAAAACCAGAAAGACAAAACTTATCTCCAATTGGTCGATCTCTCTGCACCCTGTGTCTAACCAACTCTCTCTCTCTACCGTTCTCGGATGGCCTCTAAAACTTGATTGTCCAAAACCAATTATAAATACCCTAAAATTAAACCAAAATCAAACACAAAATTAATTTAATCCAAATACTCCCAAAAGTTTTTAGTATACTGAGAAACTAAATCGAATCAAATAAATCAAATCAAAACCTAATGTAACCCAAATACCTAAATACAAATCAATCCAACCAAATTTCTCAAAACTAATTCATATTTCATACCCAAATCTAAGAAAGAATGAAAAAAAAAAAAAAAAAAAAAAAAAAAAAAAAAATTACTAATGGCAGTTCTCTCTCTATGTCCGTATCTTAAATCTTGCGTGCACCTTTAGGTTACCGGTGCCAGTTCTGGTAGCCTAAGTCCGGCAAGGGACGAACAGTGATGGGAAGATGACGGTGATAGCTGGCCGGCCATATGAACTCTGTCTCCTTCTCATCTCCGTATTGCAAGCTTTTTTATCTCTTTTTTTTTTCTCCTTTTGTGCTTCTTTCCCCGTTTCCTCATCGCCTCTCTCTCTCTCTCTCTCTCTCTCTCTCTCTCTCTCTCTCTCTCTCTCTCTCTCTCTCTTTCATCGCCTCTCTATTCTATTTCCGTGTGTCCTTTCTTTTTAACCGGTTATTTTTTTTGTTATTTATAATGAGAAGCTTTTAAACGGTATGCAAATTGTCAAACAACATAATTTATCGCTTTTTTAACTTATATGTGTTAGAATTTTAAAGGTTCTTTTTTCCTAACTTGGCAACACCTCCTTAAAGGCTTCTGCTATTATATATAGTATTAGATTAGATTAGATAAATTGTGAGTATGTTGATTTTTTCAATTAGACTATCACTAGGAAAAAAATTTGTATGGAGGAACTATTTTGTTTATTATTGTCTGTGGTGGCAAGATCATAGATTAAACCTAATCCATGATCAAACTCATTCTATATCTCATATTAAGAAATTAACACAAAGCACAAAGAGAATTTTCAAATATAACAATATAGATAAACACTCATGATAAAGTTCTAACTCTAAACAATTAATTAGAACTTTTACTAAAATTATTTACTTATTTTATAATTTACTATTACTATTTATTTAATAATTTAGTTTTTTATTTTAAAAAAAAATTAACTTACATATGAATTTTCATCCAACAAATAATATTAGTATATATATATATACACACTAATTGGCATAAACGTACTTGCATCTGCATGCCTTAGTGTTCGTAACTACAAACTTTAATTTTATAAATAATTTTAAATAATGCAATCAACAAATTTGTTTGAATAATGGCTTATTATATGCTACTAATGCGTGTGACGTAACTATAAACGATAACTTTCTAAATTTGTTTAAATAATGCAATCAATAAATAGTTTTAAATAATGGCATAAATACTGTTTTTTTTTAAAAAAAAATAAATAATTTAATATTTGGGGTGAAGAGATTTGAACCTTAGATGTCTTAATTGGAAACATTAGGAGGTACAAGTTGAACTATAAAGATCTTGATACTATAAATATTGTTAGATGCATTGCTTATAGGTTGGCTAATTGTGAACAAAAAACAAGTTTAGAGTTTCTAAGAGTATTTGAAGTCTAAGATTTATGCCCAAATAGTGTCAAGAAGATTAAAGCTTCTGAGTTCTCGACACTTAACTCAGCATATGTCGATCAAAAATCACGGGTCTATAGTTCAACTGGTCGACAATGATCATGATATATAATCAAGCAAGAAATACAATTAAGGAATGATCATTAATCAACCCCGCATCTGAAAGTAATTTAGTTTATAAAAGAAAGATGACATTTGTATAAGGAATCTAAACGCATGGAAAGGCTATTATAAAAATGAACCAAAAGTTGAAGAGACTACAAACTGAAGGTTTTTCAAAACCAAACACATTCTAGAAACTTATCTTTTTTTCTTTTTTCTTTTTTCTTTTTTATATTAAAAAAAAAAAAAAAATCTAGACGTCAGAAAAAGCAAGAAGTAAACAAGAGGTTGAACAAAAACATACAAGTTCATTTTAATTGTGGATCAAATTTTGAAGTAAATTTACATATGGCTTATCATATTTGTGGTTTTCTTACTAAGTCCTAGTGATATCCATTGAGAATGTTAGGGTCATATTTTTCAATAGTTGGCATATCCTTTGGAAAAATGCACTTTACTTGTATTTGGATAGTTTTAAGTGAATTCTAAAATATAATAAAGTATGTTTTATAAACAAGACAAGTGGTATTATTAAATATATGAAGATTGCACAAAGAAATAAGTGTGAAAAGCTGAAAATTGTTAACCTTGACACAAGCGCTCGATATAAGTTGCTATCGAGATTTAATGAACCTTGATACCTCTCAATACTACTTGATCTATAGAGCCGCGCAGATCCAAAAATTTCAGATATGATTTTCGGGCCATGATGGCTTCGCTATCGCTATCTAGGGTTTTGTTCTCTAAACTACTAGATGATATAAAAGGAATATTTTATAGCCATCATCACACACAAAGACTCATATGGAGAATCTATACACTTATTGTGAAGCTATTCCGTTCTTATGTGCCTTAGGGTTTTGTGACAAAGTGCTTCATTCTCTTCAAGTATATTGAAGAACATTGCATCCAAGAGCAAACTTCAAGTTGCTGGGATTTGCTAGAAGTCTCTACAAAATCAAGACAAATTGAGGATTTGTAATCTCTTGATTTGATTAGTGATTCTTGGGAATGGTGACCTAAATATTACCCAGTGGGGTTTTTTCCTTGTGAAAGTTTTCCCCCATTAGTCAATAAATCACCATGCGAAATTTACTTTTTGCTGCACTCTAGACTATTTGGTGATTTGTTCACACCTCCATGATTTTGTATGAGAATTGACGTAATGAATCAACTTGGGTAATTGAATTAATTAACTAAGGATCAAGTTATAACCTAACAAAGAAGCTTTAAATAGGGCAAAAAAAAAAAAAAAAAAAAAAATCCTTTAAGAAATCTTAAGTTTAAAGGAATGGATAATAGGTCATACAATATCAATTGATTTTTTTTTTTTTAATTCTAAAAAAAATAATTGAGTTGTGGTAAATTCTGATGAAATAAGCTTCAACCCCAATATTTATAAACCACTTAAGTCATAAACTAAATTCCCAAAGTCATTATCTATTTATTCTAAAGACAACCATACACAAAGAAATTTAAATGCTTGCAAATATCATGCTGTATTGGCATGAAAAGAAGCAATAAATAATCCAAACAAAAATAAAGGATTTTCATAAAACAAACTTCAAAATTTTACCAAGCCATCTTTATTGATTCCAACTTCACTCATACATTTTGTTGAACACTTTTGGTAATGTTGTGATGGGGTTGGCCTATCTTCACAAAAGATACCAATGTTTTTGGTTCTTTCAAAAATTACCCCAACAAAAACGTGAGAGGGGGGGGGGGGGGGGTTGGAATTATATAGAGACAAAGCGAGAGAACTGGTGAATCTATATTGGACAAAATTCTATTTTAATTAGCATATTGAAGCCAATGAATGTCAAACGCTGATAGCGTAAGGGTTCTAAAGAGGCCATTGCCAATTCCTTTAAGTTATAAATTTCTTTAAGAAAATCTTACAACTTGGCTCCCGGACTAATTAAATCTTCTCCCTTACTTGGTTGAGTAACTGCTCTTGCTAAAAGAAACTGGTACAAAGAAAAAAATAAAGAGGTTACAATTTAAAAGGAAAATGGCTTAAATAGCCAAAACTAATGATATAAACTTTGCAACATTTTCTAATAGAGCAAAGCAATAAAAATAGATGTATCAACAGCACATAAACATAAAATTCCAAGGCATCACTAATAGGAATTATCGAAACCTACTACTACTCTAACTCTATCAATCCCCTCAAATTTCTCTCTCTTCCTAATGTTTTTGTTGTTTTCTATTTTAAATGAAGCAGAGCGTTCATAACTATAAGGGCAGAGTCGCAGAGACTGGAAAGGGTTGGGGGAAATGACGGAGAGAGATTTAGGTTGGGACTTAGGAGGCTAAGAAAAGAGGGAGAGAGCAAATTGTGTTTAAAGAAAGTCGAATAGTATGAAATAGAAAAGAGTCGAATTGTTTTTTGTTTTTAAAAATAAAAATTAGTAATGTAGAAAATTGTGTGAATTTCAAATCCTACTTGACAAGATCACATGAGGTTAACAAAAAAAATTAGAGACTTTGGTTTTATAATATATACAGATTAAAACCCATTGTGACATCCAATTTCTACTATTTTATGTCCTAATTGCTAGAGTATAAAAGGAATTATAAGGGACGACTAAATGGAGGTTTTAAAAGTTGAGTATTGTGTGCATAGAGTTTCTATTACCAATTTCTCTCATACCGTCAACCAAATAAGAAGATATCAAGACTAATGATCAACGTAAAGTCATAAACCAAAATGGGTCTTTTCCTGAAATTTACAAACTATGCAGCAAAATGTCCCTATTTTGAAACCATTTAGCAAAACCAAAATGTCTTTGTTTTTTAAACTTAATCTTAACAAAATCGAGTCATAAACCAAAATGGGTATTTTCCTGAAATTTACAAACTATGCAGCAAAATGTCCCTATTTTGAAACCATTTAGCAAAACCAAAATGTCTCTGTTTTTTAAACTTAATTTTAACAAAATCGAGTTCTGTGTAAAACTCGATATCCTCAAAATCGAGTTCTGATGAAAATATGTTGTTAGTAGGACTTGAACCTACTCTCAACAAGTGAAATAACAAGTCCAGCTAGCAAACCATTAGGCCACACACATCTTGTTGGTTAGGAATGAAAAATTAATAAATATAAACCAATTTAAGTATCAAATATATTTAAAAAATTAAATAACACATCACGGTTTGTAAATGATAGGCCACAAACTGAATGACCCCTTGTGATAGAAATTAATTAATTAATTATCCAAGTTATTAATTAATCAATTTATCATGCAAATGCGTGGTAGCACAAACAAATCACCAATAAACTAAATATGCAGTAGAAAATAAATAACACGGTAATTTGTTTACGAATGGGGAAAACCTAACGGCAAAAACCCCACTGGATGATTTTCAGGTCACCACTCCCGAAACTCCACTATTATCACAACAAGCAGTTACAAGTAAAGGAATCAGAGTACCTTACCAACCTACAGTTGAACCCTTACCCCAATACCCAATTGGACTTGTTTTGTAGTGATAGTTCCCCTTTCGATGCACGACTCTCAGTACGTGACTAACCAATTGCGCGGATCCCAGTATGCGACTTCAATCACCAACTAAGAAGGTTATTGGTTGCAAAGTTCTTCAGTTCATCCACACAATGAAGATCAAGAAGATGCTTGGTCACAAAACCCTACGGTGCACATACACAGCAACTTCTTCAAGAGAAAGATATAAACTAGGGCAAGAACTTCGTCTCCAGTCACAATTTGCTTGAACAAAGTTTGCTTGAAACTTGTGCAACTTGTGAACACTTTGACGGCCCTTAAACTAATCCTTTTATATGTCTAGGGTTAAAAGAAAAGAAAGCTCAAAGACACATTCACGGATCCCAAGAAAATCATATTGAAATTCTGAAAATCTTAAACCTCGACAGATAGTAGGTGTCGAGCAGCTGTCGATCAAGTGTTGAGCACACCGAATGTAGAACAGCTTCCTTAAGCTCGATAGATGCAGCTGTTGAGCTTTAATGATTTTGCACTCTGAACTTGTTTTCTTGAACAGACTTGAAGACTTCAATACTTGATCTTGAAACAAGGTTTCTTAAAGTATTTAAAGACATCTTAAATCTACCTAAATACAAGTAAAGTGCGTTTTGTCAAAGGATAAGCCAATTACATAAAAACATGACACATGTTCTTAACATGTGAAACACATATGTCCTAACAATCTCCCCCTTTGGAAATCCGTGACAAAACCACAACAAACAAATGATCATATGAGAGAAATCATAAATCACTCAACTCATATTCACTTATTGAATACAATAAAATCTATCCTAACACAAACTCTTGAAAAACTTTGCAAGAAGAGAGTTTATGGCAAGTAGACTTTGACAACCTGTATTTCTGAAACACTTTAAACAAAGCTCATCAAGGTATCTTTGTGTGAAACAGAAATAATAGATTGCATACAAGTATAAGAAACATGTGTATAAATGGAGAAAAGAAACAACACATGAGGGGGTAGGTGAAAAAAAAATATACATCAATATAAAGAGAGAGATAAGTACAATGTATGTCTATCAATGGTCACAAGACCTCATGTACAAGAGTAATGTATCTAAAAAGAAAGAAAAGAAAAGATACATACTATCCTCACTACATCCCTCAGAAAGTATCAACACTCCCCCTAACAAAATGGTCCTATACTAACTCTCCCTCTAAGATAGACTACTCTCATACCAAAACTACTTCCCCTTTTTGTCACGAATGACAAAGGTTAAGAGTGTCAAGTAGACATCTCATCGGTAGAGCTAGCATCTCCATCAGCATCATCCGAAGTATCATCGTCATCACCATCATCATCATCCTCATCCTTAGAAGCAAAAGCCACGGGAGAAGGTGGTGAAGGAGTAGCCTTAGGAGCAAAACCACCCATAACGCCTGTCGTCGTGCAATACGACCGACACGAATGTTCACCTGATACAACTCCGTAGAGAGTGTATCTTGGCAAGCATCCATGCACTGCAGTTGCGCCATGATGTCTCCTAAAGACACATCACCTGAAGAAGAAGGAGGAGCTGATGTTGATGGAGCAGAACGGGATAGAGCTGAACGAGAGGAAGGAGCTGCTGAATCTGACTGCCGCGACTGAAGCTGGACCTTGCTACATTTAACGGTAGCATAATCCATGGCACACATGACGGTAAAATGGTCGGAAGAGGGAAAAGGAACGAAAAAATGGCATAAGTTCCTCGTAATAGCGGAAGGAAAGATGAGCTTATCATGGGACGCCGAATCTAGATAAACATCTATAATAGACAAAATGAAATGAGAAGGAAATTCTATGGTAAGATGCTCAAGAAGAGACAACAAAAATTGAGCACGAGGCTTTGTGATGGAGTTATAGTGAGAGAGGGAATGCAAAACAAAAGTTATCACCATGTTTATAAATCTAGGACCTTTAGCAAAAGGTTGACATGGTGTAAAAAGACCCTCACCCCAAGTAGTAGGGCGCTCACAAAAAGCAGACATGAGCTCATCCCTAGACACAGTCCTCAGACGCTTACAACTAGGATAGTCAGGAAACTCTATCCTAGGGACCCGAAGCACATCCGCAACCAGCTGCGGTGTGATAGGAATGCGTGTACCTCGAACGCAAGTGAAGAAATGAGGTACTGACCGATCAATCCCATGCATGTTGGAGTAGAACTCCTGGATAAGCACGAGAGGACAGGTGACCAGGACGTCACACAATGACTCCCATCCCCTACTGTGAATGACAAAGGGAAGGTCAGTGTCGGCAAAGTTCGTCAAAATGACTTGGCGTTCTGAATGAATGCCTCGTCTAGAAAAGTTCTCCGAAAATGCCTTAAAGGCATCGTAATCACGGAACCGGATATGAGATAGAGTAGGATCAGATGAAGAAGAAGCACCAGAATGAAGAGGGTTCCGAGCTGGAGTGGATTTATGCTTAGGTGCCATAGACACGACTAATGTAAACTAACAGAGAGGGAGAGAAAGAATGGCAATCAGAAAAGTTCCAAACAGTTTCAAATATATCAAGTATATTGAAAAGAAGTACGTATGCATGGGAAATGCATGAACATGTGACATGCAAAAGAAAATACATCATGGGCTCAGCCCAATCCAAACCTATCAGCACACAAACATATAGCATACATCTAAATGCATGGCAATACCATTATAATGCTAATGTGATGCAATGAATGAGGTTTTAAATACATTTAAGTGAAAACCCAACCCGAAATTTCAATAAAAGCTCATCAATTTTGAAAAACCCCAAAATTTTTCAAAAACCCCAAAACCTAGGTTTCAAAACATGAAATGCATGAATGAGAAAGGATTTGAAGCTTACCAAGTAAAGAAAAACTTGAAAAAGCTTAAGGAATCCTTGAGGAACCAAATTGGAGTGAGATGAGAGTTTTTTTGGGAGAGAAACAGAGAAGTATCAAGAGAGATATCGAAGGAAATGAGAACCGGATCGCACAGGATGCTTATATAGGACAAGCAGTAAATCTCGACAGATGCAGGTATCGAGGTATCTGTCGAGGAGGTGTCGAGAAAATGCTCATCGACAGTTGAGGTGTCGAGGAACAACACATCAGAATCAAGAACAGAAACTCGATCGATCCACCAGGTGTCGAGAAGCTATCGAGGATACAGACCCAATCTCGATCGATCCATCAAGTATCGAGGTGCAGGCGAGATTGCGATAAGAAAAAGCTTTAGGAAGCTCGACAGATAGCTAGCTATCGAGTAGGTGTCGAGCCAGCTTTTAAAAGCAATTTTTTTGAGATGTGAAAAACACAGACATGAATACAATCCAACATGCAACTCAACCAACGATCCAATCAACATATTAAGTTTTCAAAATCACCTCTCAAATAAAATTTAAGCACATGGATCTCCAAAAACACACACACACACACTAAATAAGTCTAACCAATTTTATATTTAAAAAATAAGTCAAGATGGTTTAGTGAGCATACATTAATACATGTAAAACCTTGTGATGGCCAAATCACATTGTACTTGCACATGTATCAAGAATAGCAAAGAATATTGCGTGTTGTGTGTGAAAAAAATTGCAAGATTGCATAAGTGTATACATTTTATGACGATTTGAGATATGAGAAAATCACTTTAACTCACACACAATCATAACTGCTTGATGAGGACTATCACCTTTGAGGTAAATCCTATAACTCCCACATCTCCTAGAATACACGCTTGCAATCATTTTTAAAGCATTTTTTATCTTTTTGCTTTTGATTTTTCTTTGCATATTTTTCTTTTAAATATATCATACATGGGCTTATTAGAGAGAGAAAAGATATACCCAATGATATTTGACATTCAAATTTTGCTATGCCTAAGCACACAAATGTCATTGACACTGAACTTTTACTATGTCGAAGCATACAGGTATCTTATTATGATTGGCGGGCAACAGTGGTGAGATGGTTATTTATGCTTTTCCCTCTTCTTTATATAGTAATTCAACCTATTGCTCCGCATCCCCCCATCAGTTTACTATGAAGAGAAGAATCAAAAGGATTTTTTAGTCCTTCCCGTCAAAAAGAGTGATATGCGTGTTAAGTTTAAGAGACAACTTAATCGTACTCATCACAAACACGAGCTACAAAACTCACTTGCTTAGTTGTGCATAAAGATGCTCATCTAAGCTACAAAATGATACAAAGTTTAGAAGACTTTGTTTCAATGGCCATCCATGGTACACAAGTACCAATGTACACAAAACACACATTGTTTTTGTATTTTTCTGATTTTTCAATTTTTTTTTTATTTTTATAAAAAAAAAAAAACAAGCAAAAACTAAAAATTAACCAAACAAAAACATGTTAAACAACCAAAGCATAAAAACTAGACTGACTCAAAATATGAAATCAAAACACCTAAGTAATGCACACACAAAAACAAGAAGAGAGAGAGAAAAGTGACAGAATCACTTAGAGCCCTTTTCCTTCCACACCTTGGAAGAACCTTTCCGTCTAGCAAACCCTTGAACCAGTGGTAAAGGGGAAGAATTAAAACCGTTTAAGTTCGAAAGGAACATGAGGGCTTTGAGAAGATCTCCAAAGGGAGCAAGAGAGAATTGAAGCTGATTCTGGTTCCCAGATGCTATCATGCCATTGTTCTATTGAGTGGCAAGACACTTGTAGCAATTTGGTCGAGTATGACCGGCAACTCCACAATGATGACAAAGATGCTACTTATTTTGTTTAGACTTTTGAGAATTAGCCTTCTTAGCCCTAGGGCTTTTAACATTCTTTTCAAGCTTAGAGGGTGCTCCTAAGATAGATTTACCCTTGTCTATGTTCTCGCTAGCTAATTCAGTTTTAATCTCATTGTTCTCAGTTTTAACATTATTAGCAGGAGGAACAAAAACAATAGTACAAGAAGAAGCAGTATTAGAGGAAGAAAGACCATACCCTAAGCCTGTTCGATCTGAAGCGGATTTCTGAATGCTTAGCATCTCATCCAGCTTTGCACTTAAAGTCCTTTCCAGTTGAGCTCTGACTTGACATAGCTCTGCTTCAAGCTTCTTGGTTTTCTCAGCCAAGAAATTGTTCTTAAACCTCAGTGCCCCAATAGTCTAATTAGCCTCATCAAACTTTGTGGAAAGCTCTTCACAGTCAAGTTCCACATCACTGAGCTTCTTGGTGGTTAGCCTATACAGTTTCTCATGCTTCTCAGAAAGCTTGTACAGTTTCTCATAGGCTGTATGGATGTCATCTTGATCATCCATTTTCTCAAATTTGGATTCCACCAATTCCTCTTCTTCAACCACATCTTCAACAATCCCATCAGTAGGATTGACAGTGGCCGTGAAGGCATTTACGATTCCGTCATCCTCATTGTCGGAATCATCCTCAGGCTCAATGTAGCTCAAGGTAACAGTAAGTGCCTTGCTCTTCCCAATGCTCTTGAGATATGTAGGACACTCATGCTTCATGTGACCAAAGCCTTGACACCCAAAGCACTTAGGTCTTAAGGGAACAGTGTACTGACCACCTTCCTTAACATCCTTCTTCCCTTTGTCTTAGCCTTTAAACTGAGAAGAACTGGATTGCCTGCGATCCTTGTTAAAACCCTTTCCATTGGTGTTCTTCATAAACTTCTTGAACTGCCTGGTAATGTAGGAATTCATCTTGGAATCTTCATCATCAGAAGATTCATCTGTTTCACTGCTCTTGGCCTTCAGTGCCATACTCTTGCTTTTACCCGACTTGCCTAATCTTGTCAACCCTAGCTCGTAGGTCTGCAAGTTTCCAACCAGCTCAGTCAAAGGAATCTTGTCAATATCCTTTGATTCCTCTATTGCCGTAATCTTGGCATGAAATCTCTCAGGCAGAGATCTGAGCACTTTCCTCACAATCTTGGGTTCAAGAATGGTTTCCCCAAGATTGAAGGCTGAGTTCACTATGTCCTTTAGCTTGGCATAGAACTCATCGAAAGACTCATCCTCCTCCATCTTTATCTCTTCAAAGCTTGTAGTGAGCCTCTGAAGCTTTGAGTCCTTGACAGCCTTAGTACCCTCATAGGTTGTCTGGAGAATGGTCCAAGCCTCCTTGGCAGTTTCAGTTGAGGATATCTTCTTGAACTCCTCATTGTTGACTGCATTAAACAATGCATTCAATGCTCTACTGTTGAAGTTTGCCGCCTTAATCTTGGCATCATCCTAATCGGCTAGCGCTTCTGTAGGCTTAATCCAGCCTATCTCCACAGCTTTCCACACTTTCTCATCTAAAGACTACAAGAAAGCTCTCATGCGTACTTTCCAATATGCATAGTTAATGCCATCAAATAAAGGAGGTATGATTAATGATTGTCCTCTATCCATGACAAATAGGGGTCAATGGATCAACACAACAAAGATTAAACCCTAATTAGAGTGTGCCTACTCTGATACCACTTGATAGGCCACAAACTGAATGACCCCTTGTGATAAAAATTAATTAATTAATTAGCCAAGTTATTGATTAATCAATTTATCATGCAAAGGCGTGGTAGCACAAACAAATCACCAATAAACTAAATATGCAGCAGAAAATAAATAACACGGTGATTTGTTTACGAATAGGGAAAACCTAACGGCAAAAACCCCACCGGGTGATTTTTAGGTCACCACTCCCGAAACTCCACTATTATCACAACAAGCGGTTACAAGTAAAGGAATCCAAGTACCTTACCAACCTACAGTTGAACCCTTACCCCAATATCCAATTGGACTTGTTTTGTAGTGACAGTTCCCCTTTTGATGCACGACTCCCAATACGTGACTAACCAATTACGTGGATCCCAGTACGTGACTTCAATCACCAACTAAGAAGGTTGTTGGTTGCAAAGTTCTTCAATTTATCCACACGATGAAGATCAAGAAAATGCTTGGTCACAAAACCCTACAGTGCACATACATAGCAACTTCTTCAAGAGAAAGATATGAACTAGGGCAAGAACTTCATCTCCGGTCACAATTTGCTTGAACAAAGTTTGCTCAATGCTTGTGCAACTTGTGAACACTTTGATGGCCCTTAAACTGATCCTTTTATATGTTTAGGGTTAGGAGAAAAGAAAGCCCAAAGACACATTCATGGATCCCAAGAAAGTCAGATTAAAATTAAGAAAATCTTAAATGTCGACAGATAGCAGGTGTTGAGCACACCGAATGTAGAACAGCTTCCTTAAGCTCGATAGATGCAGATGTCGAGCTTTAATGATTTTGCACTCTGAACTTGTTTTCTTGAACAGACTTGAAGACTTCAATACTTGATCTTGAAACAAGGTTTCTTAAAGTATTTAAAGACATCCTAAATCTACCCAAATACAAGTAAAGTGTGTTTTGTCAAAGGATAAGCCAATTACATAAAAACATGACATATGTTCTTAACATGTGACACACATAACATGTGACACACATATGTCCTAACAGCAAAGAAAGAAGAATCTAGAAAGATGAAGAGAGAAAATTCTTGCTATGAATCTTTCATTTCATTCAACTAAATTAATTTACAAAGCAATACCAGTATATATATATACACAAGTACAGAAAGTTTTGGCGCCTGAAACTAAAACTAACAAACTAACTCATTTCATCCTTTCACACGTGCTATGAACTAACTAATTAACTCCCTTTCCTTTCACACGTGCTAACTTCTTTGCTTTATTGCTTGTGGTCTTGCTACAAGTCATTTTGCCTTCAGTCTCTTGTCGTTTAGTTTTTGCAATAATCATAACACTGCCCCTCAAGTCACAATTTTGGAGATTTGTGACTTGAATTGAAGTAACTAGCTTGCTCTGCTTTGAACCAAAAATATCCTTTAACCCCAATTTCTCTGATAGCCTTGTGAATGGAGAATAACCCAATGCCTTAGTAAATATATCTGCTACCTAAGAGTTTGTTGCAATGTGAAAGGTTTTGATCATGCCTTCCATAATCTTGTCTCACACTAAGTGACAATCCACTTCAATGTGTTTTGTCCTTTCATGAAAAACAGGATTGGCAGCTGTGTATAATGTTGCCTGATTGTCACAAAACAACATTGCTGGCTTAGGATGTTCAACCTTCAAATCCTTAAGCAATTGTAACACCCATGTGATCTCACAAGCTACACTTACCATGGCCCTATATTCAACTTCAACCGAGTACCTTGAAACCATTCCCTGCTTCCTAGATCTCTAAGATATCAGTGAATCACCCAAGTAAATTGCATAACTAGTCAATAATCTTCTTGTGTTTGGACAACCATCCCAGTTTGCATCACAAAAGGACTTGATATGCAGTTCTGAATTACTTGGAAAGAAGATACCTTTGCCTGGTGAACCTTTGATATACTGAAGCACCCTATTAGTTGCAAGTTGATGAGGTTCCCTAGGCTGTGACACAAATTGGCTTAACCTATGCATAATATAGGTGATATCTGGCTGAGTCAATGTCAAGTACAACAACCTCCCAATTAATCTTCTGTATTGTCCAAGATTAGCAAGTGCTTTACCTTTATACTTGGATAACCTTAGATTCTGCTCCATGGGGAACTCTACTGGTTTGCTACCAATGAAACCTGAATCTTTTAAGATTTCTAGGCTATACTTCCTTTGATTTAAACTAATCCTTTCATTTGTTCTAGCTATTTCAAGTCCCAAAAAGTACCTTAGGGAGCCAAGATATTTTAAGCCAAACTTTGCATCAAGTAATTGCTTCAAACTCTCAACATAAGATGGATTGTTTCCAACAAGAAATATGTCATCAACATATACTAACAACACTGTAAAGGAAGTATCAGATGTATATGTAAACAAAGGGTGGTTAAATCTTGATTGAACAAACCCCATTTGCAAAATTGTGGTAGAGAACTTCTCAAACCATTGCCTGGATGCCTGCTTAAGGCCATAGAGACTTTTATTTAGTTTGCATACAAGATTGTCCCTTTTGCTATGAAAGCCAAGTGGAAGAGACATATAAACATCTTCAAGCAAATCACCATGGAGGAATGCATTATTAACATCCATCTGATGCAAGAACCACCCTTTCACAGCAGTTAAGGAGAGAACAATTCTCACAGAAAATGATTTAGCAACAGGTGAGAAGGTCTCTGAATAGTCCAGGCCATGTTGTTGAGTGAACCCTTTGGCAACCAAGCATGCCCTGTACCTCTCAATTGTACCATCAACATGATACTTAATTCTGTACACCCACTTGCAGCCAATTGCAGACTTACCTAGAGGTAAATGAGTTAAAGTCCAAGTGTTGTTGTGCTCTAAGGCAACAATCTCTTTGTCCATGGCAGCTCTCCACTCAGGAATTGGATTGCTTGATTGAAAGAAGCAGGCTCAGAAGGATGGAATTGACTACCATGAGAAAAGAATGAAATGCTGAACCAAGATGAGAGTAGTTGAGACTATCTGAAACATCATAAGGTAAACCAGAAGTAGGCTTGGTACTGACAGACTTGTAAGAGTAATCTGAGAGATAGGCAGGAGGGTTGTGAGACCTATCAGACCTTCTAAGGGTAGTTGGAGGTGGAGGATGGGAATTAGATTCAATGGAAATAGGAAGACTAGTTTCTACAGAATCTAAAGGAACCTCAACAGATTCAGTGGAAGGACTAGCAATTGGAGAAGAAGAATCAACAAAAATAGTAGGTAAAGCAAAGGAAGATGAAGTAGGAGTGGAAGAAGAGATAGTAATTTGATCAGAATGACAATCATTATTGTGAGAAACACAATGAGGAAAAACAAAACTATTAACGAAAGAAACTGAAGATGTAGCAGAATCAGCAAAAGGGTAAATATGTTCAAAAAACTAAACATCTCTAGATATGAAAATTGAATTGGAATCAATGTCCAAAACCTTACAGCCTTTAATACCATGGGGATAACCTAGAAGCACACATTTTCTGGCCCTAGGTGCAAACTTGTGCCTATTATGTGATAGTGTAGAAGCAAAGCATAAGCACCCAAAACACCTTAGATGAGAATAGGAAAGTGCGGGATGAAAAAGAAGTTCATAAGGACTCTTGGTGCCTAAAGATTTAGAAGGAACTCTATTAAGCAAATAAACTACTATCAATACACATTCACCCTAATAGCACAATGGTACTTTAGATTGGAAGAGCAATGCCTAGCAACATTGAGTATGTGTTGATGCTTCCTCTCAACAATTGCATTTTGTTGAAGAGTATCAACACAACTCAATTGGTGCAAGATGCCATTGGTATGGGAAAAATCTCTAAGATAAAACTTAGTACCATTGTCACTTCTAATGGTTTTAATTGTGGTATTGAATTGAGTTTTAAACATGTTAGCAAAGTAAGGAAGTTAAAATTGAGTATTTGACTTTTTCTTAACAAGATAAACCCAAGTACATCTTGTAAAATCATCTACAATTGTTAAAAAATATTTGAAACCATCAAAAGTACAAGTATTAAAAGGACCCCATAGGTCACAATGGATTTGCTCAAAAGGCTTATTTGATACATGATTGCTACAATAAAAAGGAAGTCTTTTCTGCTTAGAGAAATGACAAACATCACAGCAATCTGGTTTATTTGAAACATTTTACATCTAAAACAATTCTTAACAAGGAAAACTTGGAATAGGAAGGGTGACCTAGTCTTGTGTGCCACAATTTTGATGAAGAACCAGCTATGACAGCAAGAGTTGTGTGCATTGATGAGTTCTCCAGCAAGTACAACCCATTGCACTCTCTACCTAGACCAATCATGCTACATTGAGTAAGGTCCTGGATAAAACAGCAATTTCCAAGAAAAATAAGGCAACAATGAAGATACTTGGTAAGTTTGCTAATTGAAATCAAGTTGAAAGGGAACACACAATACATCAATGAGAATGAAATTAGATGAAAGCTGCATAGTACCTATGTATGTGACCAAGGCCTCTTCCGCATTTGGAAAATAGACACAAGAATGAACTATGAAGGTTATAGAAGTGAGTTAAGAAACAAAATGCACCATGTGATCTGTTGCTCTAGTGTCAATGATCCAATCATTGGATTTAAACTCATGCCTATTAACAATTTGAGTAGAAAATATGGAATGAGACAAATTTGGTGGAAACCAAAAGGGATTACCTAAAAAGTTGGAAGAAGGAGATGAAATAGAACTAGAAACAGTAAAAGAAGGTTGGGAAGCCACAAAAGGCATCATAGAAGTCATGACTGAGGCTGCTTGATGAGAAGTTTGTATACCATTTCCTGAACCAAACACTGAATAAAGTTTCAAGTAGTTTAGCAATTGCTCACACTGAGCTTTGGTGATTGGACATTGAGACAAAGAAGGCTGTTGAATTGGCTGTAAAAATTCAGCTCCAAAAGGATTACCAAAAATATTTGGTGTTGTAGAAGTGGCATCTGGTTGAAAACTAGTAGAAGGTAAATTGCCATTAACTTGAGAATTGGTCAAGGCTGTGAGAGCATCAAAATTTCCAAAATTACTAACTTCCGTATTAGCCATAGCCTTATTACCCCCTTTCGGTTTAATCCTAGAGGATATCCATGGAGTTTATAGCATTTGTCAGCTATATGATCTGTAAGACTGCATTAGGTGCAAATGGGCCTTTCTTTCTTGGATTTCCCTCCTCCTTTGCCACCATTATGATTATGAAATTGGCCCTTGTTCTGATTAACAAACATAGCAGCAGCTGCTTCAAGATTATATCCAATGTTACCATGACCAATATTCCTCTTCTTTTCTTGAAGAATCAAAAAGCATACTTTGCTCAGTAAGGGAAATGGCTTAATCAATAGGATTTGACCAATGAGATTGCCATAATTGTCATTTAGACCCATCAAGAAACGAAAGACATGTTCCTTGTGCTGAGCATCCAACTGAGAAGCTTTGGATCCACAAGTACAAGCACAAGAACAAATAGTAAAAGGCTGTTAATTGGCAAACTCATCCCACAATGTCTTGAACTTGGTGAAGTAAGAACTGATAGAAAGAGAACCTTGTGAAAGGTGAGAAATCTCTTTCTCAAGCTCAAACAATTGTGGTGTATTACCCTGTGATATCCTATCTTTGAGATCAAACCACAAATCCTTTGCATTATTGACGTACATCACACTAGCCTTCAATTCTACACTTAGAGAATTGGTAAGCCAAGAAAGAATTGTAGTATTTCAACGACTCCAAGAATTAAACAAAGGAGAAGAAGGATTTGGTTCTGTGATTGAACCATTAATAAATCCAAATTTGTTTCTAGAACTCAAAGCTAAAAACACAAATCAAGCCCAACTCAAATAGTTTTCTGGACCTGTGAAAGGTTGAGAAGTGAGAACAAACCCCAAATTTTCATTCGCAGGAAGAAAATAAGGGTGAAAATGGCCAAATACCAACATTTTTAGAAATTTGTAGAAAAAAAGCACTGTTTCGGAACTTATTAGGGAAATACCACTTTTATGGAACTCGAGTTTAAGAAGCTCGAGTTCCTAGAATTTTTGAGCTGGAAATTGGGCGATTAAAAAAAATAGTGTGGTACTTGAGCTTGGTAAACTCGAGTACCATGCAACACAATACTCGAGTATACCTGGCTTGAATACCTTTTATAAATAAAATGCTGGTTATTCTATTTCAATGGTACTCGAGCTCACCAAGCTCGAGTACTTTGTAACTTTTTTTTTTTTTTGGGATAATTGACAAATAAACATAAACATAAAAAAAAATGTAGCTTTGTTTTATGTTTTTATTTATTTAAATAGAAGCATTGTAAAATATAGAGATTTTAATTTCAAAATATGAATTTAATTTCTACATTAATTAAAATTGTTCATTGTTTTCTCATAAAAATTGTTCGCTGTTTTGTACATAAACTATTTCTACGATTTTGCATAAAATTATTTTCTGTTCAGCATTATTTAAAAAATTGTTCACTCTCTTTTCTGCGTAAATTATTTTCTATTCACTATTTAAAAAATTGTTCGCTAATTACAATAAAACACCTAGTGAAATTGTGTTTTCCAAATTTAAAAGCCAAATCTGAATGCTTTTTCATGTTTAAATTTCACAATAATCGAATTTGTTTTTCTGCATTGATAAAATCTATTTTTACGTTAATAAAATTTGCTCTCTGCACATCATGTTTACTGTATATTTGAATCTGCTAACTGCATTTGTAAGGTTGAATTTATTCAACCATCTAATTGGCTTTATTCCGTGCCAAATTTGCTTGTAATTCAGCATTTAGTAACCCTGTATTTAGGTGGGTTTGATGTAAGGGTAGTGAGTGAGATAGAGTGAAGATTGCTCAAGAGTGTGCAAGAAAACAGAGACTCGCGGCTGGGCCTCGCGGGTGACTCGCGGCTTCAAGCCGCCAGACGCAGCACACGTGCCAAGCATGCTGGAAGGTGAACAGTCATGCAAGCTAGAGCACTACAGGACAAAACAGGACAACTGGCCATACGGTTATCTCGCGACTGGATCTCGCGACTTAGTCAAGCCGCGAGGTCAAGCCGCGAGCCACCCCTGTTTTGTAAAACCTGACGTTTCACATTCCTCTCCCACTCTAGTATAAATACCCCTTTTACCCACGATTGTGAGAGAGCTTCCAGAGAGAATTTTGAGAGAGAAACCCTAAAGAAAAACCAGATTGATTCACCCACAATCTATACATTAGAGTCTCTTCAAATTCCTCAACTCTCTTCCTCTCCATTGTCAAATCCTTGAGAGGCATTATACCAAACCTGATTCTCACCATTATCATTACTGTGAGAGAGCTGTTTGGATTACTGGGAAGCAGTTAGGAAGGGACCAATCTTCATTGGTTGATGCTACGGTCTAGTAGCGGAATCCGGGAAGTTAGAAAAGAAAAAGGTTCGGCGCAACCTTGTTGGAGCAAGAAGCTTGGAAGGCTTAGGTGCACTGGGTAGATTAGGCTTGGAGGGTCTATTGCTGTCCATGTATCCCAACTGTATTTTCTAGTGGATTGTTTACTGCTTGGAGGGCGGCGGAGAGGTTTTATGCCGAGAGCTTCGGTTTCCTCTTCGATAACACATCGCGTGTTGTCTTTGTGTTTGCATCTTCCTTCCTCTCTATCTTTGCCTTTTTATTATCTGCTGTGGATTGTGTTTTGTTTTGGCTTAGATAGTTTTTAACCAATTCCATATTATAACTTATGTTAAGTTTCCGCACACTTGTTGTTTAACATAATGCTTGAATTGGTTAAGTTGTAATTTGGGAGTCTAAACGTTCAAGGGTGTTTATACACGTTTTTGAACTTTGAATTGGTATCAGAGCGGGTACACTTGTTGTGGTTTTATTACCTAAGTGTGATCCTAGACCCCTGTGTTGTGGTAGTTGCTATGGAAAATATCATACTGAATTGTAGCTTAAGTATTTGTGAAAATGACTCTGTGCATATGTCTGAAGGGTGTTTTACTAATGATCTCGTAGAGTTGTTAAAAACTAAGAAACATGCTAGAGTATTTGTTCACATGCTGGAATATCTTGAAAATCAGAATCATGTCTTACACAGTAGCATATCTGAATCTAAATCATTGATTAAGAAATATAAAAGAAAGAATAGAATGTTGTGTGAGATGATTGAGAGTCTGAAAATGAAAAGTCAATCTGAAAGAAGCATGAAAACTGATGATGAGTTTGTGTTTGAAGGTCAAGAATGTTTGTCACATGTGAACCTATTTGTGCATACCTCATTGAAAGTGTTTAATGCATGTTTGTGGTATCTTGACAGTGGGTGTTCTCGCCATATGACAGGGGATAAGTCACTGTTTAAGACACTCAAAGAAAAGGTTGGTGACTATGTGACCTTTGGTGATGGAAGTCATGCTCAAGTCCTAGGCAAAGGAACCATTGAGATACCTGGTTTGCCGCTGTTGAAAGATGTGCTGTACATAAAAGGGCTGAAGGCGAATTTGCTGAGCATCACTCAAATTTGTGATGATGATTTCCTGGTACAATTCTCTAAGAAGGGATGCTTGATCATCAATGAAGAGGGGATTCAGGTTTTGGAGGGAAATCGGACTATAGATAACTGTTATGGAATAGTTCCCACGACACCCATATCGTGTAGAAGTGCTCGTGTGGATATGTTGGAGCTGTGGCATCACAGATTTGGGCATGCCAACTTCAAACAAGTAGCAAAAGTCTCCAAACTTGAAGCAGTCGAGGGACTTTCTAAGTTTGGAAAAGTGAAGAAGACCGTTTGTGGTGCGTGTCAAATGGGGAAACAAACTAAGGCAAGTCATCACAAGGTGAATGTGATTGCCACTTCTCGGTGCTTGGAGTTACTTCATGTTGATCTAATGGGGCCTACCAGAACTGAAAGCCTAAGGGGGAAGAGATACATTATGGTCATTGTGGACGATTACTCAAGATACACTTGGGTTGAATTCCTTAGAGAAAAATCAGAAGCATGTGAGAGGTTGGAGATTCTGTGCAAGAAACTACAAAACGAAAAAGGGATTCCGATTGCCAAAATTAGAAGTGATCATGGGAGGGAATTTGAGAATGCAAGATTCGAGTCCTTCTGTGAGAAGAATGGAATTAAAAGAGAATTCTCAGCTCCCAAAACTCCACAACAAAATGGAGTGGTAGAGAGAAAAAATCATGTGATCCAGGAGATGGCAAGAGTCATGTCGCTTAACAAGCAAATACCTCAAAAATTTTGGGGAGAAGCTGTTAACACCTCGTGTCACATTGGCAATAGGATTTTCTTTCGAGTTGGTACAAAGAAGACTGCCTATGAGATATGGAATGGGAAGAAGCCTAAAGTGAAGTATTTCCGGGTGTTTGGAAGTAAATGCTATATCCTAAATGATCGGGAGAATCTTGGGAAGTTTGATGCGAGAAGTGATGAGGGTATTTTTCTTGGGTACTTTACTACAAGTCGAGCATATAGAGTGTTTAACAAAAGAACAAAGACTGTGATAGAGTCCATAAATGTCAAGATTGATGATGCCTTATCTAAGGTGGAAATGATTGATGATGTAGAAGGGCCGAGCACCAAAGAGCCCGATGTTGAGGTAGAAGCTTTGGATATAGAAGGTGAAGAACCTATACCAGAAGTAGAATCGACTCCCATCAACCCAAGAATGGAAACGAGATTGATGTCTAGAACATCAAGTCCTCTTACTCCTCCGGAAGTTCATCCTCCTATCTCTCGTAGTGATGAAGTTTCCACTTCAAAAAGGCCATCTTCAAGAGTTATCAAGAATCACCTGGAAAGTAACATCATAGGATCTCTTGATGACGGTCTTCGCCTCAGGAAAGGAAACATTCTGCTAGCCAATCATGTAATATATCACTGCTATCTTGCACAGTTTGAACCAAAAAGGGTTGAAGAGGCTCTTCAAGATGAGAATTGGGTTGAGTCAATGCATGAAGAGCTGAATCAGTTTGTGAGGAATGATGTGTGGGAACTTGCTCCAAGGCCTAAGAACGTTCATGTTATAGGCACAAAATGGATTTTTAAAAACAAAACTGATGAAAATGGAGAGATAATTCGAAACAAATCTCGGTTAGTAGCTCAAGGATACACTCAAGTAGAAGGAGTAGATTTTGATGAATCTTTCGCTCCAGTGGCAAGACTTGAATCCATTCGAATCCTCATGTCCATTGCGTGCACTTTGAATTTCAAACTTTATGAAATGGATGTAAAGTGTGCATTTCTGAATGGATATCTAAATGAAGAAGTATTTGTTGAGCAACCAAAAGGATTTGAGGATCCTCATTTTCCAAATCATGTATTAAGATTGAAGAAAGCCCTTTATGGCTTAAAACAAGTGCCTAGAGCTTGGTACGATCGTGTTACACATTATCTTCTAGATAGAGGTTTCAAAAGAGGGTATGCCGACCGAACTCTGTTTGTCAAAAATGATGAAGATTATCTCCTTGTGGCACAAGTCTATGTTGATGACATAGTGTTTGGGGCAACCATCGAAGATCGTGCTACTGAATTTTCTGAGGAGATGAAGAAGGAGTTTGAGATGAGTATGGTGGGGGAACTCACATTTTTCTTGGGTGTTCAAGTCAAACAACAGAAGGAGGGTATATTTGTATCTCAAGAGAAGTATGCCAAAAACATTGTCAAGAAGTTTGGACTAGACTCTAAAAAACATGCCTCCACTCCCATGAGCTCATCCACTAAACTGAATGTTGATTCGTCTGGAGTCGAAGTAAGTCCTACATTGTATAGAAGCATCATAGGGAGTTTGCTCTATCTTACAGCCAGTAGACCGGACATTGCTTTCAGTGTTGGCGTTTGTGCCAGGTACCAAGCTAATCCGAAAGAATCTCACCTGACTGTTGCTAAGCGAATCATTCGATATGTGAATGGTACTTCAAACTATGGTCTGTGGTATTCAAAAGACTCAAATGCTTGTCTTGCTGGATATTCAGATGCTGACTGGGCTGGCAGTGTAGACGATCGGAAAAGTACTTCAGGTGGCTGTTTCTACCTTGGTAACAATCTTATCTCGTGGATGAGCAAGAAGCAGAATTCCGTGTCTCTATCTACTGCTAAAGCAGAATACATCGCTGCTGGAAGTTGCTACACTTAGCTTCTTTGGATGAAGAAATTACTTTATGACTATGGAATTCCTCAAGAAACGATGTGTGTCTTCTGTGACAACACCAGTGCCATCAATCTTTCCAAGAATCCTGTCCAGCATTCAAAATCTAAACACATAGAGATACGTTACCATTTCATTCGGGATTTGGTAGAGGAAAGAGTTGTGTGTCTTGAGTTCATACACACCGACAATCAAAAGGCGGACATCTTCACCAAGCCTCTCAATGGTCCACGGTTTGAATCACTCCGTAAGACCATTGGTGTTGGTACAATTCCTTGACTCTCTTGTGTGTTGTGTGCCTCACATATTTATAATATGATAAGTTTGTTTGTGTTGGGGCACACACTTCTTTGTTAGCTCTTTGTGCAACATGTTTATTTTTTGTTTGTCCATTTGTGAATACTGTTGCTTCTTTCTATGTCTGTTCAATCACTTTCTTCTTTTATGTCAAAAATCCAAAAATCACATAAAAATTAGAAAATCAAAAAGTTTGATTGACATTGTTGAGTTTTTGTCTCAAAACTTGTTTTGCCTTGTACTTTTGTGCTAATGGTTGTGTGCATTTTCAAGCATTGCTTGTTTCTTTGCACTCATATCTCTGTGGGAGAAATCTTGAAATCTTTGTGATTGTTGTAAATAGATCTTCAAACTTGTCATGAATGATTAGTAAATGGTTTTGTTGATCTTGAGACATGCATAGACTTGTGTCTATATATCTTCCCACTCTTTATTTTTGTTTTGCTAAAAAGAGCTCACCAAATATAAAATCTCCAAATGAAAAGAGATATTGAGCTGCAAAAGCCTGTCGCACATTCTAGTATTTGACTAGGAAAAAGGGTAAGCGACCTTATATTAAAGTGAATGTTTATTCAAAAAGCCAAAGGCTTGTTCTTTAAAGTGAAATGTCATATATCACTCTCACAATGAGATATGATTGCCTCAAAAGATCAAAAAGATCAAATGTTATGATTGAAAGTGGAGTCAAATGTTAAGCTCCAAGTTATGTTATCAAGTTATGTGGGAGGTCATATATACATATTTCTATAATTGAGATGGGTCACATGATCTAGTGCTAATTGTGTATGCCTTGGTTGAATTGATCATTGAAACTTCACATTAGACGAAGGACTATCTCATTGTTGATATCCACACATAACACACAAGTTTATGTTCAATAAATGCCATATTCATTTGTGTGATTGTACTTGATGAAATGTGTTTTCACATGCTCAATTTTTGATAATTCAAGCACAAAAAGATTTTTGAGTGTTTTAGGTGTTTTTGGAAAGTATTTTGTTTGAAAAATCTGAAAATTTCAAAAATCCAGTTTTGCTCTGTTTTGGCGGCTCAGTCGCGGGTATGTCAAGTCGTGTGCCTCAGTCGCGTCTTCGCGGGTCATTTTTGGCAACTTGTTCGCGAGTGGAAGGTCCAGTCGCGCGGTTTACTCAGAGATTTTCGCGGCTCAGCTCGCGACTCACTCGCGGGTAGACCTTCCAGTCGCGAAAAACACTTAGAAAAACTTTTTCAAAATTTTGTCCTTGAGTGTTTTGGCGGCTTGATCTGGCGACTTTTTGGCGACTTGTTTATTCGCGAAAATCACGTGTTTTGGAAATATAGGGGCAGTTTTTAAACTTTTTTGTTTTTCCCTCGATCTTTTTGTGACTGTTCATTGTCTTTCTCATCTGTTCTTACCCTTTCATACCGTGCTTCCATTTTCAATCTCCATTTTTGCCTCTTTTCAGCTCAAAATCATCGAGTAACAGGTATGGTTTTTTTGTCTTGAACTCTATTCTACTTGTTGTTATGGTTTTCCCTATGGATTATTCGCATTTGATTGTGTTTTTGAGATGGGTTTTCAGCTCTGCTATTACTCTTTGTCCATGCTTAGCTTATGGAAGCTTTTGTTTATGTTTTGAGCTATTTCTAAATTATTGGTTTTGTACTTCATCATGTGCTTAGCTAGGGTTTGCTATTTTTTGGTTTATCATCTTGTCTAATCTGCTGTTGATGTATTGTTTCAAAATGATTCTGTGTGGTATCATGTTGATGTGTTGTTGAATGTGGGTGCTTTTTCAGCTGTTTGTGTGGTTTTATTTTGACCCCCTCTACTGTGTAGTTCAATTTGGGCCATTTGTGTCCCTCTTTGCTATTTTCTGGTAATTTTCATCCAGCCATTAGGGTTTCTTCATTATCCCTATTTTCCACTAACCCACTGCTAATAAAGTCTATTGGATTGTGTTCTGCCATTTCCCTTGTTCATAATACAGACTAGTTATGTCACCATTCAAGAAAGCTGCTGTGAAAGGAGGTAGTTCCAAAGGGAAGGAACCCGTAATTGATGTTGATGATTACCCACCTCAAACAAAAGGGACTCACTCTTCATCAAAGAGATTCGATCCCAACAAGTTCAGATCATATGCAGCCTATCAGTCTTATGAGAATTACTTTCTACATGCCACACCATTACTAGAAAGAGCTTTGGATCAGTCCTCACTTCATGACACTGACATTCCGAAATGGTTTGCTCACAAGGATTGGAATTACCTTCTCTCTGATCTGGATGACGCGTATGAAGAGTTGGTAAAAGAATTTTATGCTAACGCAATTGTGGAAGGAGATGAACTTAAGTGCTGGGTTCGGAAAAAGAGTTTTTTTGTCTCTCCTGCATATCTGGCAGAAATCCTTCACATCAACAGACCAATTTTCCGACATTCACCAGTTTATGATGATCTTTGTCCTGATGAAGAGCTTCTCAAAGAAAGTCTTGGTCAAGACTTGGAGTTCTCACCCAATGGAAAATCCATCAGTGTTTCCTCTCTTTCTCCAAAACTGAGAGTGCTTACAATTGTGATGTTTCACAATTTGTACCCTTTATCAAGCACTGGGTATATGAACCTCGGACGTGCTTTGTTTCTTCATGATCTAATCTCTGATGTGGAAATAGACATCTGTGCTCATATCTTTCATGTTCTGCGCAAAACGGTTCTTCGAACTGAGTCTTGGATATGTGTTCCTTTCTGCAGTCTCATTTCACGGATCTTGAAGCTCAAGGGAATTTATCCAACGGCAGATGAATCTCCTATCTCAAAACCAAGTCCAATCAACATGCGTACATTCAATGCAAGCATTGGACATAGTCGGAAGAGAGCCAAACCAGAAACTTTTGCATCTCACAGTGGCTCTCATTTCAACACTCTCTCCCTAGATGAGAAACTTGATCGCATTGTATCCTCTGTCCACGAGTTGAATACAAAGATGTCTGGACTCACAGCTTCTCTACACCATCAAAGCACTCGATGGGATATGAAGTTTACTTCTCTTCAAACTCAATTGGATCAAATTCAGAGAAAGCTGGAAGAGGATGAATAGCCTATTCCATGACAAAAAGGGGGAGTGATAGGCATGATCAGAGGGGGAGGATATTACCTAAGGGGGAGTGTCTTTACATTCTTCTTCAGTTTAAGTTTTCACTTTAAGTTGATATATTGTGTTTTGTAAACTGTTATTCAGGATGTTTTGTGTTTGTACCCATGTGCTTTTGTAAGCTTTTAGGGTTAATGTTTTTTGCATAGTTTGTAGGCTTTATGGTATGTACCTTGCTTATTACAGCCTTTATGCTATGTTGAAATCAGTACTTTAATCTAAATGTCTTGCATTTTGATTTATGTACTGTCACTCTTGTGCCCTTGTAGGATTGTTCCTAGATGCATATACCTTGTGTATTATGCATTGGTTGAGTGTTGAGCATACAAGTATCTTGCCTTGTGCTTGTTAACTTGTATGTCCTTGTGTTCATTCCAAGTGTGAATAAGCACTGTGATTACTACCTTGTGGTGTTCACTTGGTTGATCAAGCCATGATTCGTTTCTTAACTCCATCTTTGCTTGATCACATATTGCCTGTTTCATATGCATTTTACGATTTTCTGCTTAACAATGATCAATGTATATTGTTGTATTTCGGGAGTCTTATGTTCATATGATTCAAGTGCTTCACAGCTTCTAGAGTCAGGTGTGAGTGAGTTTTGTTCAAATGTTCCCAACTCACATGTTAAGTCTAGAGTCTGTTTTAGGGTTTTGTCACAGAATAGCCAAAGGGGGAGATTGTAAGGTTGAATTTATTCAACCATCTAATTGGCTTTATTCCGTGCTAAATTTGCTTGTAATTCAGCATTTAGTAACCCTGTATTTAGGTGGGTTTGATGTAAGGGTAGTGAGTGAGATAGAGTGAAGGTTGCTCAAGAGTGTGCAAGAAAACAGAGACTCGCGGCTGGGCCTCGAGGGTGACTCGCGGCTTCAAGCCGCCAAACGCAGCACACGTGCCAAGCATGCTGGAAGGTGAACAGTCATGCAAGCTGGAGCACTACAGGACAAAACAGGACAACTGGCCATACGGTTATCTCGCGACTGGATCTCGCGACTTAGTCAAGCCGCGAGGTCAAGCCGCGAGCCACCCCTGTTTTGTTAAACCTGACGTTTCACATTCCTCTCCCACTCCAGTATAAATACCCCTTTTACCCACGATTGTGAGAGAGCTTCCAGAGAGAATTTTGAGAGAGAAACCCTAAAGAAAAACAAGATTGATTCACCCACATTCTATACATTAGAGTCTCTTCAAATTCCTCAACTCTCTTCCTCTCCATTGTCAAATCCTTGAGAGGCATTATACCAAACCTGATTCTCACCATTATCATTACTGTGAGAGAGCTGTTTGGATTTCTGGGAAGCAGTTAGGAAGGAACCAATCTTCATTGGTTGATGCTACGGTCTAGTAGCGGAATCTGGGAAGCTAGAAAAGAAAAAGGTTCGACGCAACCTCGTTGGAGCAAGAAGCTTGGAGGGCTTAGGTGCACTGGGTAGATTAGGCTTGGAGGGTCTATTGCTGTCCATGTATCCCAACTGTATTTTCTAGTGGATTGTTTACCGCTTGGAGGGCGGCGGAGAGGTTTTACGCCGAGGGCTTCGGTTTCCTCTTCGATAACACATCGCGTGTTGTCTTTGTGTTTGCATCTTCCTTCCTCTCTATCTTTGCCTTTTTATTATCTGCTGTGGATTGTATTTTGTTTTGGCTTAGATAGTTTTTAACCAATTCCATATTATAGCTTATGTTAAGTTTCTGCACACTTGTTGTTTGACATATTGCTTGAATTGGTTAAGTTGTAATTTGAGGGTCTAAACGTTCAAGGGTGTTTATACACGTTTTTAAACTTTCAGCATTCATAAAATTTGTTTTCTGCATTAATTAAAACTATTCATTGTTTTCTCATAAAAATTGTTCATTATTTCTACATAGCTATTTCTACGATTTTGCATAAAATTATTTTATGTTTAGCATTATTTAAAATATTGTTCACTCTCTTTTCTGCATAAATTATTTTCTGTTCACTATTTAAAAATTTGTTCATTGTTTTCTCATAAAATACCTAGTGAAATCGTGTTTTCTAAATTTAAAAGCCAAATTTGAATGCTTTTTCATGTTTAAATTTCACAATAATCAAATTTTTTTTTCTGCATTGATAAAATCTGTTTCTACGTTAATAAAATTTGCACTCTGCACATCATGTTTACTGTATATTCGAATCTGCTTACTGCATTCATAAAATCTTTTTTTTTTTTGCATTAATTAAAACTATTCACTGTTTTGTCATAAAAATTGTTCACTATTTTTTGCATAAACTATTTATAGCATTGGTGTTTTTATTGCACTTAAATGGTTTTTGCGTTTTTTTTTTTAAATATGTAACCATATGAATAATGGACAAACTCCATGAAAGAAAAATGAATGATTCGTATAAATCACCTAATGGTAAATGCACTAATAATTCGAAAAAGTTCGAATTAGTTGAATGTAGAAATTCGGAAAAAATCGATGGAAAATCAATGAACGTACCAAATCATGAAGGTGTACATAAGATGTACAGATAGTCTAGACTTGTTGAGAAATTTGACTTCGTTGAAAGTACAAAATAATGTACAGATCGTAGAATTTGTTTAAAAGTTTGAATTCGTTGAATGATCAAAACCGTGAAAAATCAAGGAAAAATTGTGTACATTAGATGTACGGATAGTACGAATTTGTTGAAAAATTCAAATTCGTTAAGTATGTAAAATCGTGAAAATTCAAATGAAAATTGAAGAACATACCAAATTGAGTAAACTTAATGGAAAGTTAATTACAATAGATGTACAAATCATCCAAATTTGTTTCCACATTTGAAGTCGTCAAATGTACAAAATCGTGAAAATTCAATTTAAAACTGTGTACCAATGTACTAATCATCCTGATTTGATGATAATTTCAAAATTGTTGAACGTACAAAATCGTGAAATCTTAATGGAAAATCGAAATTGTTAAACGTACTAAATCGTGAAAATTCAATGGAGAGTTGTGTACATTAGATGTACAGATTGTTCGAATTTGTAAAAAACAAAATTTATTCGCTGATTGTATAAAATCTTGAAAGTACAAAATAAAATTGTGTAAATTAGATGTACAAATAGTTTGAATTCGTTAAATGTAAAAAATTGTGAAAATTAAATGGAAAACTATGTACTAATGTATTGATCATCTAAATTTGTTGAAAAATTCGAAATCGTTGAATGAACAAAATTGTGTAAACTCAATAGAAAATCAAAGAACATACCAAATCGTTGAGTAGCACATTCAGTACTGTGAACATCAGTGTAGCAATGGTGGACAGCTCACCCTCAAAATTGATGCATAAACTTTCTAGGGATGCTCTGCATCCTTAAAAACAGTGCATTACAAAGGGTTGCATATCTATGTATTCATGTGAGTGTGGATGGGTACTTCTAGTCAGGGCTCAGCAGTGCCGAGCTATGAATCTAGAAAGATGAAGAGAGAAAATTCTTGCTATGAATCTTTCATTTCATTCAACTAAATTAATTTACAAAGCAATATCAGTGGAAAAAATTGGCTTTTGCCCCTTTCAAAAAAATAATCCAACATTTTTCTCTCTTTCCCAAATTAATTAGGGAAATGCCCCTCTTTTGAAACTCGATTTTCTCAAAATCGAGTTAAGCCCTATAGTGACGTTTTTAAGGATCCTACAGTGACGTTTTAAAGACCTATAGTGGCATTTTGTAATCTGATTTCAATGAAGTCGAGTTATAAGTAAAAAAAAGAAAAAAAATTGCATGTAACTCGACTTCATGGAGATCGGATTACAAAACGCCACTATAGGTCCTTAAAACGTCACTATAGGCTCCTTAAAACGCCACTATAGGGCTCCAATTTATTTATTTATTTTTTTTTTTATAACTCGATTTTGAGAAAATCGAGTTTCAAAAGAGGGGCATTTCCCTAATTAGTTTGGGACTCAAAATCGAGTTTCAAAAGAGGGGCATTTCCCTAATTAGTTTGGGAAAGGGGGCAAAACGCTAGGTTTTTTTTTTTTGAAAGGGGCATTTGCCCATTTTCTCCCAATATTAGTATATGTATATATACACACAAGTACAGAAAGTTTTGGCGCCTAAAACTAAAACTAACTAACTAACTCATTTCATCCTTTCACACGTGCTATGAACTAACTAACTAACTCCCTTTCCTTTCACACATGCTAACTTCTTTGCTTTATTGCTTGTGGACTTGCTACAAGTCGTTTTGCCTTCAATCTCTTGTCATTTAGTTTCTATAGTAATCTCAACACGGCTTGACCTCAATTGAACCTCGGTCTGACCTCAAGAGCCTTAAACCTCTCCCTTTTCCAATTCATTAAAAGGCCTGGATTTCAAAACTATGATCAATATTGCTAATGTCAAGTGATAGGCCAAAAACAGATTGACCCCTTGTGATTGAAATTAATTAATTAATTATCCAAGTTATTAATTAATCAATTTATCATGCAAAACGTGTGGTAGCACAAACAAATCACCAAACAACTAAATATGCAGCAGAAAATAAAAGACACGATGATTTGTTTACAAATGGGGAAAACCTACACGACAAAAAACCCACCGGGTGATTTTCAGGTCACCATTTCCGAAACTCCACTATTATCACAACAAGCGGTTACAAGTAAAGGAATCCCAAGTACCTTACCAACCTACAGTTGAACCCTTACTCCAATACCCAATTGGACTTGTTCTATAGTTACAGTTCCCCTTTCAATGCATGGCTCCCAAGTACGTGACTAAACAATTGTGCGGATCCCAGTATGCGACTTCAATCACCAACTAAGAAGGTTGTTTACTGCAAAGTTCTTTAGTTCATCCACACGATAAAGATTAAGAAGATGCTTGGTCGCAAAACCCTATGGTGCACATACACAACAATTTCTTCAAGAGAAAGAGATGAACTAGGGCAAGAACTTCGTCTTCGGTCACAATTTGCTTGAATAGAGTTTGCTCAATGCTTGTGTAACTTGTAAACTGTTTGACGGCCCTTAAAAAAATCATTTTATATGTCTAGGGTTAGGAGAAAAGAAAGCCCAAAGACAAATTCACGAATACCAAGAAAATCAGATCAAGAATTCTGAAATTCTTAAACCTCGACAGATAGGAGGTGTCGAGCAGCTGTAGAGCAGGTGTTGGGCACATGGACTGAACAGCTTCCTTAAACCTTGACACATGCTAGCTATCGAGCTTTAGTAATTTTGCAGTTTCAGCTTGTTTTCTTGGACAGACTTGAAGGCTTCAACACTTGATCTTGAAACATGGTTTCTTGAAGTATTTAAACACATCCTAAATCTACCCAATTACAAGTAAAGTGTGTTTTGTCAAAGAATAAGCCAATTACATAAAATCATGACATATGTTCTTAACATGTGAAACACATATGTCCTAACAATCTCCCCTTTTGGCAATCCATGACAAAACCATAACAAACAAATAAGCATATGAGAGAAGTCATAAATCACTCAACTCATATTCACTTGTTGATTACAATAAAATCTATCCTAACACAAACTCTTGAAAAACTTTGCAAGAAGAGAGTTTATGGCAAGTAGACTTTGACAACCTATATTTCTGAAATACTTTGTTGAAGGCCAAAATTTCACAAGAATGCCCATTCCATGAAAAGTAAAGAAGGCCCAATTCAAGCAGCAAGAAGAATCAACATTAAGGCCCTATTTATGTTCAGATTTCCAGTAAAAAAGGTCATTAAAAAGTCCAGCAAAATTCAGTGAAAGAACTGGGCCAGGATACCCAGAGGCTGCCAGAGGGCCGGGATACCCAGAGGCTGCCAGACACTCAGGATCCTCAGGTAATGCAGGGCAGTTACTGTAGGATTGAGACAACTGAAGAAATGTACCACGAAATACAAGAAATGAAGAACAAAGATATCCTTCTCAAGTACCCACTGGTGCAGCAAAGAATCAGAAAGTATAAAGCAAACATTCATGAACAAAGGAGTTGTACCACAAGGAACCAAGAATGAGAAAATCATATGTAGAAGCAACTGGAAGAGAACTTTCAACCCAGCAGTAAAAGATTCCAACTATTTGGGAATAATGACAACAAGGAAATAACACCGACAGCCAATTCTGAAAAATGAGAAACCTTGAAAGAAGAGAAGATTGAAAGCTAATTGTTGAGGACGCCCCGGAATGGAAAGTCAGCAAATGACTTTTAGAGAAAACAGCAATAAAAGATGAAAACTATGAGAAAAAAGGGAAGAGACCAGCCCTTGAGCAACTGTCACAGCACGAGCTCTGAAGGGTAAAAGAGAGAAATCACTAGTACCATGGAGCCCTAGAAAACACACTATAAAAGGAAGAGAAAACCCATGTTGCAGAGGCAGAGGATTATTCAGTAGGAAGAATATCATAACAGAGTCATTAGAACTCTGTAAAATTTAAGAAAAACAGAGGAATGTCTCCCGGTATCCCAGAAACAGCCACTAAAGCACATACTTGGATTCAAAAGGATTCAAACTTTACAAGTCTTAGAGGCTTGAATAGCCATCAAAGTCTGTAATTTTTGAGTTTATTTGAACCTTGTATCACGTCTTAGTGAGCACATTTGTAATCCACAATCAAGAAAAATAATGAAATATCTCATATTGATTTGAGAATTTCTAACAATTACTTTGCATATTTCTTTATTATATTATCTTTCTTTACTGCTTCTTGCTGCTCAATACATATATTCTTGCTTGTAAAACTGAGTCCTTGCCCAAGCAAAGTCACTCGGACTTGAGTTCCAAATCCCACAAGTCTTGTGCAAAAGCATAAATCTGTGAGAATTGGGGTCAGGATCCTCGTGGCTAAATCATTCTCATGAAATTCACTTACATATATGTATAAAGATTGTATAATGCAGAGAACCAAAGATTATGGGTTCTTACAGGCCTCATACGCCCCGGGATCCCACGACAGTACGTCCCGGGATCCCACGACAGTACGCCCGAGGAGGAATCGCATTTTTGCCTTGAGGAGATTTATGTGACTTGCGCACAACTTGGTTCGTAATCAGCCCCCATTTAGCTGCGGTGAACCAAGCCCAGTCCACCAAAACACAACTATTTGGCCCAGGATCCTTGAGCCTGTGTGCTAAAGAAAAAAGCACTCTCACACACTTTAAACAAAACTCATCACGGTATCTTAGTGTGAAACAGAAATAATAGATTGCATACAAGTAAAAGAAACATGTGTATAAAAAGAGAAAGGAAAAAACACATGTAAGGGTAGGTGAAAAAAACATACATCCACATATAAAGATAATAAGTACAATGTATGTGTAAAAGTGGTCACAAGACCTAATGTACAAGAACAATGTATCTATAAAAGAAAGAAAAGAAAAGATACATAATAGCCTCACTACATCCCTCAAAACATATCAATACTCCCTCTAACAAAATGGTCCTATACTAACTCTCCCCCTAACATAGACTACTCTCATATCCAAAACTACTCCCCCTTTTTGTCATGAGTGACAAAGGGTAAGAGTGTCAAGTAGACATTTCATTGGTAGAGCTAGCATCTCTATCATCATCATCCTCAGAAGAAGAGTCAAAAGAAGGTGGTGAAGGAGTAGCCTCGGGAGCAAATCCGCCCATGGTCGCCTGACGACGTGCAATACGGCTAACACGGATGTTTATCTGATACATCTCAGTAGAGAGTGTATCTAGACGAGCATCCATGCGCTGAAGCTGTGCCATGATGTCTCCTGGTGACACATCACTTGTAGAAGATGAGGGAGCAGATGTGGATGGAGCAGAACAGGATGGAGCTGAACGGGAGGGAGGAGCTGCTGAATTCAACTGCCTCGACTGAAACTGTGCCTCGCTACGTTTAACGGTAGCGTAGTCTATGGCACACATGACAGAAAAATGGTCGGAAAAGGGAAAAGGAACAAAAAAATGGCATAAGATCCTCATGATAGCGGAAGGAAATATGAGCTTATCATGGGACGCCGAATCAAGATGAACATCTATAATAGAAAGAATGAAATGAGAAGGGAAGTCTATAGTAAGATGCTTAAGAAGAGACAACAAAAACCAAGCACGAGGCTCTGTGATGGAGTTGTAGTGAGAGAGTGGATAGAGTAAAAAAGTCATCACCATGTTAATGAATCTAGGACCTTTAGCAAAAGGCCTACATGGTGTAAACTGACGATCACCCCAATTAGAAAGGCGCTCGTAGAAAGTAGCCACGAGCTCATCTTTGGACATAGTCCGCAGATGCTCACAACTAAGATAGTCAAGAAACTCTATCCTAGGAACCCGAAGCACATCCGCAACAAGCTGTAGTGTGATAGGAATGCGTGTACCTTGATCGCAAGTGAAGAAAAGAGGTACTGAACGATCAATCCCGTGCATGTTGGAGTAAAACTCCTGGATAAGCATGAGAGGACAAGTGATTGGGACATCACATAGTGACTCCCATTCTTGACTGTGAATGACAGTGGGAAGGTCAGTGTCGACGAAGTCCGCCAGAATGACTTGGCGTTCCGAATGAACACCTCGTCTAGAAATGTTATCCGAGAATGCCTTGTGGGCATCATCATCACGGAACCGAAGAGAAAGAGGAACAGGATCAAAAGATGAAGAAGCTCCGGAACAAAGAGGGTTCCAAGCCAGAGTAGATCTACGCTTAGGTGCCATAGACACTACTAACATAAAAATAAAGAGAGGGAAAGAAAGAAAGACAATCAGAAAAGTCCCAAACAATTCAAATATAACAAGTATATTGAAAAGAGAGTATGTATGCATGGGAAATGCATGAACATGTGACATGCAAAAGAAATTGCATCATGGGCTCAGCCCAATCCAAACCTATCAGCACACAAACAGTTTGCACACATCTAAATGCATGACAATACTGTTATAATGCTAATGTGATGCAATGTATGAGATTTTAAACTCATTTAAGTGAAAACCAATCCCAAAATTTCAACAATTACTCATCAATTTTGAAAAACTCCAAAATTTTTCAAAACCCCCAAAATCTAGGTTTCAAAACATGAAATGCATGAATATGAAAGAGATTAGAAGCTTACCAAGTGAAGAAAATCTTGAAAAAGCTTGAAGAAACCTTAAGAATCAAGATTGGAGTGAGATGAGATTGTTTGATAGAGAAAAAGAGAGAGCTATCGAGAGAGAGATCGAACGAAATGGGGTTTGGATCGCACAGGGAGATTAAATAGTGCCTCAGTAAATCTCGACAGATGAAGGTGTCGAGAGGTGTCGAGACATCTATTGAGGAAGGTATCGAGAAAATGGTCTTCGACAGATACAAGTATCGAGGAGGTGTCGAGGAACAAATCAACAGATACAAGGACAGAAGCTCGATTGATCCACCAGGTGTCGAGAAGCTATCGAGGAGGCAGAAAATTTCTCGATCGATCCACCAGGTGTCGAGAAGTTGTCGAGATTGCGATAAGAAAAGCTGAAGAAGCTCGACAAACAGCAAGGTATCGAGGAGGTGTTGAGCTAGCTTTTAAAAGCAGTTTTTCGAGAAGTGAAAAACACAGACATGAATGCAATCCAACACGCAACTCAACCAATGATCCAATCAACATATAAACCTCTCAAAATCATCTCTCAACAGCAATTTTAAGCACATGGATCTTTAAAAACACACACACACACAAAACAAGTCTAACCGATTTTATTTTTCAAAAACAAGTCAAGACAATTTAGTAAGCATACATTAACACATGTAAAACCTTGTGATGGCCAAATCACATTGTACCTGCACATGTATCAAAAGTAGCAAAGAATATTGCGTGTTGCGTATGAAAAACATCGCAAGATTGCATAAGTGTATACATGTTATGACGATTTGAGATATGAGAAAATCACTTTAGCTCTAACACAATCATAACTGCTTGATGGGGACTATCACTTTCGAGGTACATCCTATAACTCCCACATTTCCTAGAATATACGCTTGCAATCATATTTAAAGTATTTTTGATCTTTTTGCTTTTTATTTTCTTTACATATTTTTATTTAAGCAAATCATGCATGGGCATATAAGAGATAGAAAATAAAATACCCAATGATGGTAAGCATTTGACATTCCAATTTTGCTATGCCGAAGAACACAAATGTCATTGACACTGCACTTTTACTATGCCAAAGCATACTGGTGTCATATAATGAATGGCGGGCAACAGTGGTGAGATGGTTATTTATGTCTTTCTCTTAGGATTTTTTAGTCCTACCAGTCAAAAAGAGTGATACGAGTGTTAAGTACAAGAGATAACTTAATCTTACTCATCACAAACAAGAGCCACAAAGCTCACTTGGTTAGTTGTGCATAGAGATGCTCATCTAAGTTACAAAAGATACAAAGTTTAGAAGACTTTGTTTCAATGGCTATCCAAGGTACACAAGTACCAATGTAAACAAAACACACACTGTTTTTGTATTTTTCTAATTTTTCAATTTTTTTTTATTTATTTTTTATATGAAAAACAAAACAAAGCAAAACTGAAACAACCAAACAAAAACATGTTAAGAAAAGCAAAGCATAAAAACTAGACTGACTCAAAATTTGAAAGCAAAATGTAAGGTTGAATTTAATCAACCATCTTATTGGCTTTATTCCATGCCAAATTTGTTTGTATTTCAGCATTTAGTAACCCTGTATTTAAGTGGGTTTGTTGTAAGGTAGTGAGTAAGATAGAGTGTTGATTGCTCAAGAGTGTGCAAGAAAACAGAGACTCACGGCTTGATCTTGCGGGTGACTCGCGGCTGCAAGCCGCCAAATGCAGCACACGTGCCAAGCATGCCAGAAGGTGAACAGTCATACTAGCTGGAGCACTACAGGACAAAATAGGACAACTGGCCATACGGTTATCTCGCGACTGGATCTCGTGACTCAGTCAAGTTGCGAGGCCAAGCCACGAGCCACCCCTGTTTCGAAAAACCTGACGTTTCATATTCTCCTCTCACCTCAGTATAAATACCCCTTATACCCACAAATGAAAGAGAGTTTCTAGAGAGAATTTTGAGAGACAAACCCTAGAGTAAAATAAGATTGATTCACCTACAATCTATACATTAGAGTCTCTTCAAATTCCTCAACTCTCTTCCTCTCCATTGTCAAACCCTTGAGAGGCTTTTTACCAAAACCTTGTTCTCACCATATTCATTACTATGAGAGGGTTATTTGGTGTTCTGGGAAGCAGTTAGGAAGGAACCAATCTACATTGGTTGATGCTATGGTCTAGTAGCGGAATCCGGGAAGCTAGAAAAGAAAAAGGTTCGACGCAACCTTGTTGGAGCAAGAAGCTTGGAGGGCTTAGGTGCACTGGGTAGATTAGGCTTGGAGGGTCTATTGCTGTCCATGTATCCCAACTACATTTTCTAGTGGATTGTTTACCGCTTAGAGGGCAGCGGAGAGGTTTTACGCCGAGGGCTTCGGTTTCCTTTTCGATAACACATCGCGTGTTGTCTTTGTGTTTGCATCTTCCTTCCCTTTTATCTTTGCCTTTTATTATCTGTTGTGGGTTGTGATTTTAATTTGGCTTAGATAGTTTGTCCAATTCTATATTATAACTTTTGTTCATTTTCCGCACACTAGTTGTTTGATATAAAGCTTGAATTGGTTAATTTGTAAATTGGGGGTCTAAACGTTCAAGGGTGTTTTTACACTATTTGAACTTTCATTTGGTATCAGAGCGGGTACACTTCTAGTGGTTTCATTACCATTGTGTGATCCTTGACTCCCTATTAAAATGGATTGATCTCAATCCCTAAATGCACCTCCATATTTTGATGGTAGTAATTATGCTTTTTGGAAGGTTCGCATGAGAGCTTTTTTGTGTTCCATTGATGAATCTGTTTGGGATGCTGTTGAGGTAGGTTGGACCAGGCCTGAGGAAGCCAAATCCACATGGGATAAGGCAGCACTCGCTGCATCTAATGCTAACAGTAAAGCACTCAATGCTATTTTCTATGGTGTATCTCCAGATGAATTTCACAGGATCTCTCACATTACCGTTGCTAAAGAAGCATGGGAGATATTGGAGACCACTTATGAAGGCACGAAGAAAGTAAAAGACACCAAGCTGCAGATGCTAACCACTTAGTTTGAGGAGTTAAAAATGAGTGAGGATAAATCCTTTGACTCTTTCTATAGCAAGCTGAATGAGGTGATTGTAAGCAAGTTCAATTTGGGAGAGAAAACGGAGGATTCTAAAATTGTAAGGAAGATCCTTCGATCATTGCCGGAATGTTTTCGTGCTAAAGTGACAGCGATTGAAGAGAGCAAGGACCTTGATGACATCAAAGTCCAGGAGCTGGTTGGTTCTCTTCAGACTTATGAGATGTCGCTGCCCAATTAACGGAAGAGTAAATCTCTTGCTCTTAAGACCATTAATGAGAAGGTGGAAGACCATGACTTATCGGGAGAAGATATGGTTGACAAAGATGTTGCATACCTTGTAAAAAATTTCTAAAAATTCTTGAAATTCAAAAATAATGGCAAATTTGGTGATAAAGGAAAATTCTAAAGTTCAGGAAGGGAGAAAAGGGAATTCAAAAAGAAAGATGGAAAAGAATCCCAATCTACACAAGGTGTCACTCGTTTTGAATGTAACGAGTATGGACACTTTAAGAAAGAATGTCTGAATTATTTGAAATCGAAAGGCAAAGTGTATGCCACGACATTGAGTGACTCGGAGTCATTCGACTCAGATTCTGAAGAAAGCTATGATGGAGAGGGGAACTATTCAGCTTTTATGACTATTGCCCATGTTGAGTCTTCAGACGAGTTGAATCTGCTTGTACGAGACCTTGGAGAACATAGTGATGAAGAATTACTGGGAGTTGTTGACGAATCAGATGCTGAAGAAGATGAAAGCATAGCCAATCTTCAAGAGAATTATAACTCACTCCTGGAGAAGTCGGGTGAGTACACAAGGGTGGCTAAGGTAGCTGTGAGAAAAATGAAGAAGGCAGAGGAGGACTATAAGAGTCTCCTAATCCGATATAGGAAGGCCAAATGTGAGATAGAAACATTGAATGGTGAGCTGTTAGAAGCTTACGCAAAAGTAAGACTTCTTGAGCAAGAGGTTGTGCAAGCGAATGCTAAAATAGAGAGGGTCACCACCAAGAAGCTAGATGATGTTATTTCATCTCAAAAGAGTTTTTCAGACAAATCCGGATTGGGATATACCGGAGGAAGTAGCTCATCTGAAAATGTCACTTAAGAAGTGAAGTTTATAAAGGCCAAAGAATCAGCTGATGTTGGTCCTACTACTGAGAAGCCCAAGATAGAGGAGAAGAGAAATGTAGGGAACGAACGGTTGTTGAATTCACGTAATCAATCGGTGGGCAGGTCTAAATCTCGAGCCAAGTCTCGTCCACAACCACAAAGAGGTTCTAGATCAAATTATGTGTGTCATCATTGCGGACTTCAAGGGCATACTCAACTAAATTGTCAGAAGCTGAGAGTAAATAATAGTGCAACTCCTCAAAGGTCACGAGGACCTAGAATTGATAGAAGAAATTGGGCTAGTGAACCATCAAGAGATCAAAACGGTGATCTCGGAATGATGAACGTAATGAAGATGATTGGTGCATTCACCAATTGCTTGGAAAGCTTCACACGAAGGTTTGAAAGCCCTAACTCCCGTACCCAATCCTATAAGGAAATCACCCCAAACGCAAGTGACGTGTGGGTGAAAAAGGGTACTCATGCATAAGCATTACAACATGTCCATGCATTAATACTTCATATGCTTTGTGATGGTGTTTGATTGTTTGCTTGTTGTTTATGTTGATGGTTGTTTGTTTATCTATTTGTGCATACTTTTGGTTTTATTTTTATTTTTGATCAATCTTTTTCTTCTTATGTGTCAAAAATCCAAAAATCACATAAAAAAAAATAGAAAATCAAAAGGTTTGATTAACATTGTTGAGTTTTGTCTCAAAACTTGTTTTGCCTTGTACCTTTGTGCTAATGGCTTTGTGCATTTTCGAGCGTAGCTGGTTCTTTGCACTCTTATCACTGTGGGAGAAATCTTGATATCTATGTAATTGTTGTAAATAGATCTTCAAACTTGTCATGAATGATTAGTGAATGGTTATGTTGATCTTGAGACTTGCATAGACTTGTGTCTATATATTTTCCCACTCTTTATTTTTGTTTTTGCTAAAAAAAGCTCACCAAATGTAAATCTCCAAATGAAAAGAGATTTTGAGCTGCAAAAGCCTGTCGCACATACTAATATTCAACTAGGAAAAAGGGAAAGCGACCAAAGATTAAAGTGAATGTTTATTCAAAAAGCCAAAGGCTATCTCATCAAAGTGGAATATCAAACATCACTCTCACAATGAGAGGCGATCGTCTCAAAAAGATCAAATGTTATGATTGAAAGTGGAGTCAAATGTAAAGCTCCAAGTTATGTTATCAAGTTTTGTGGGAGGTCATATATGCATATTTCTATAATTGAGATGGGTCACATGATCTAGTGCTAATTGTGTATGTCTTGATTGAATTGATCATTGAAACTTCACATTAGACTAAGGACTATCTCATTGTTGATATCCACACACAACACACAAGTTTATGTTCAATAAATGCCATATTCATTTGTGTGATTGTACTTGATGAAATGTGTTTTCACATGCTCAATCTTTGTTGAGTCAAGCACAAAAAGATTTTTGAGTGTTTTAGGTGTTTTTGGAAAGTATTTTGTTCTTAAAATCTGAAAATTTCAAAAATCCATTTTTGCCCTGTTTTGGTGACTCAGTCACGGGTAAGTCAAGTTGTAGGCCTCAGTCGCGAGTTCGCGGGTCAATTTTGGCGACTTGTTCGTGAGTGGAAGGTCCAATTGCGAGGGTTACTCAGAGATTTTCGCGGCTCAGCTCGCGACTACCTCACGGTAGACCTTCCATTCATGAAAAACACTTAGAAAATTTTTCAAAATTTTGTCTTTGAGTGTTTTGGCGGCTTGACCTGGCGACTTGTTGGAGACTCACTTCAGTCGCGAAAAACGCGTGTTTAATAAAAATAGGGGCAGTTTTTAAATCTTTTTCAAGTTTCCCTCGAACTTTTTGTGACTATTCATCTTCTCTCTCAACTGTCTCCTTCCCAAACGCTCCGTGTAACCATTTTCAAACTCCATTGTTGCTTCCTTTCAACTCAAAATCTTCAAGTAACAGGTATGGATTTTCTTTCTCAAACTCTATTTTACTTGATTTTGTGTTTTTCCCTCTTGATTATTCACATTTGTGTATGTTTTTGAGATGGGTTTTTGTTTCGGCTATTGCTTTTTGTCCATGCTTAGCTAGTGGAAGCTATTGATTTAGTTTGAACTTAATTAAGTTGTTGGTTTTGTTCTTCATCATGTGCTTAGCTAGGGTTTGTTATTTGTTGGTTACTCATCTTGTCTGATCTTATGTTGATGTGTTAATTCAAAATGTTCCTGTTTTGGCTGTGAGGTTTACTATGCTGAATATGTGCCTGTTCATCTATTGTGTACATCTGTCTTTTGTTCTTTGAGTCATGTCATACTCATCAATATGTATGTCTCATTGACATATATTTGTCTTTTGGATGTTTTCAATCTCTGCTGCTTTAATACTCCCCTGCATTATACCAGTTGTTCTTGTGTATCCACTTTTAGACTTGTTCATCTGTGTGGTTGATTTAAGTAGCATGTGGTTTAATTATTTTAAGTTCATCTGTGTGGTTGCATTTTTGTCCTTGTTCTAACAAAGTACTGATTTGTTCTACACATGTATTGTACTATGTTGTTGTGGCCTCTTCTGATTGTTCACAGATGGCTCCTTCATCCCTAAAGAAGAAAACACCTGCAAAGAAAGCAGATAAAAGAATGAAAATGGACCCTAACCTGTTCAGGTCTGTTTCCCACTTTGAGAGATACAAGGACTTCTTCTTAAAGGCAGGAATTATTTAAGAAAGGGTTTGTGGATTTGGAGGATTTGAGAGGCACTTTTATCCCCAGCTGTTTTGAAGGGAGAGGATGGGAAAAACTTCTGTGTGATTTTCCAGTTGTGTGTAAACCCCTGATTAGGGAGTTTTATTCTAATGCTGTGATAAGGGAGGATGAACTAAGCTGCTGGGTTAGAGGTAAAGAGTTCACTTTGGATGCAGATGACATTGATGATGTGCTAGGTCTTGAAGGATTAGAAGATCAAGAGTTTGTCAATTACAAAGATAGGATTCTATCTATTGAAACTGTACAACAGAGGATAGGTGGACAGAGAAAAGGGAAGTGTCTGAATACCACAGCTTTTCCAGTGGACATGAGATGTCTCACTATAATCATGATGTTTAACCTATATCCCATAAGGAAGTTGACTACAATCAACAATGCAAGAGCAATTTTTCTAATGGGCGTCAAAGAAAAGATATTCATTGACATCAGTTCCCACATATATGACACTATTGTGGATGAGACTAGAACCACTTCTAGGCCTAAACTGATCTTCCCTAGTCTGCTCATGAGTATCTTTAGAAAGAAGGGTGTTCCAATCCCTCGAGACATCAGTCCCATGTCCACACCTTCTGCAATTAACAAGCTAACCTTCAAAAGGATAAGTGTTCGGCTTCCAGGTGAAGAAGATGAAGGTGATGAAGGAGAGGGTGTCCCAATGGAGACTGAGGCAGAGACAGCAGGGCATGCATCAACCTCAACACCCAGGAGGAGTGGCAAAAGGACTAGAGCATCAACTTCTTCAGATACACCTCCAGATGCATTTCAAGTCATTTTGGAATGACTTGATGGAATCAGAGGGGTCCAGACCGAGCACTCCGAGAGGATGGCAGCCATGCAGGACCAGATTGATATTTTGTCTGCAAAACTTGACCCCTTTGGCCATTCCGGTCAAAAAGGGGGAGACATATAAGTTTCTGTTTTGTTGATGAGAAGCAGAAAAACAGCTCTTAAGGGGGAGTAATATGTTAAGGGGGAGCAGTCAAAATCAGACATTGTTTATCTGTGTTTATGTTTTTGGGTATTTAGTGTTTTTATGGGTTTGATACACTGTGGTTTTGGTGTATTTTTTGTTTCTAACTCATAACTTAAACTTGGTTTACTCTTTATATATATTGTTGATGTTGTTTAGTATATATTGTGTTTTGTACCCATGTTGCTTTTCTAAGCTTTTAGGGTTATGTTTTTATGCATATTTGTAGGCTTTATGATTTGTACCATGCTTTTTGTAGCCTTTTATGCTTTATTTAAATCAGTACTTCTATCTAAATGTCTTGCATTTTCTTTTAAGTACTGTCACTCTTGTGCCCTTGTAGGATTATTTCTAGATGCATATACTTAGTGTATTATGCATTGGTTGAGTGTTGGGCATACAAGTAACTTGCATTGTTCTTGTTAACCTGTATGTTCAAGTGTTCATTCCAAGTGTGAATGAGCACTGTGATCACTACCTTGTGGTGATTACTTGGTTGATCAAGCCATGATTTGATACTTCACTTCATCTTTGCTTGATCACCTTAAGCTTGTTTCATATGCATTTCATACTTTTCTGCATACAATGATCATGGTGTATTATTGTGTTTCAGGAGTTTCATGTTCGTATGATTCAAGTGCTTCACAGCTTCTAGAGTTAGGTGTGAGTGAGTTTTGCTCAACTATTCCCAACTCACATGTTAAGTCTAGAGTCTGTTTTAGGGTTTTGTCACGGAATAGCCAAAGGGGGAGATTGTAAGGTTGAATTTAATCAACCATTTTATTAGCTTTATTCCATGCCAAATTTGCTTGTATTTCAGCATTTAGTAACCTTGTATTTAGGTGGGTTTGTTGTAAGGGTAGTGAGTGAGATAAAGTGTTGATTGCTCAAGAGTGTGCAAGAAAACAGAGACTCGCGGCTTGATCTCATGGGTGACTTACGGCTGCAAGCCGCCAGATGCAGCACACGTGCTAAGCATGCCAGAAGGTGAACAGTCATGCTAGTTAGAGCACTACAGGACAAAACAAAACAGGACAACTGGCCATACGGTTATCTCGCGACTGGATCTCGTGACTCAGTCAAGTCGCGAGGCCAAGCCGCGAGCCACCCTTGTTTTGAAAAACCTGACGTTTCACATTCTCCTCTCACCTCAGTATAAATACCCCTTATACCCACAAATGAAAGAGAGCTTCCAGAGAGAATTTTGAGAAACAAACCCTAGAGTAAAACAAGATTGATTCACCTACAATCTATACATTAGAGTCTCTTCAAATTCCTCAACTCTCTTCCTCTCCATTGTCAAACCCTTGAGAGGTTTTTTACCAAAACCTTGTTCTCACCATATTCATTACTATGAGAGGGCTGTTTGGTGTTCTGGGAAGTAGTTAGGAAGGAACCAATCTACATTGGTTGATGCTATGGTCTAGTAGCGGAATCCGGGAAGTTAGAAAAGAAAAAGGTTCAGCGCAACTTCGTTGGAGCAAGAAACTTGGAAGGCTTAGGTGCACTGGGTAGATTAGGCTTGGAGGGTCTATTGCTGTCCATGTATCCCAACTACATTTTCTAGTGGATTGTTTACAGCTTGGAGGGCGGCGGAGAGGTTTTATGCCGAAGGCTTCGGTTTCCTCTTCGATAACACATCGCGTGTTGTCTTTGTGTTTGCATCTTCCTTCCCTTTTATCTTTGCCTTTTATTATCTGATGTGGGTTGTGATTTTAATTTGGCTTAGATAGTTTGTCCAATTCTATATTATAGCTTTTGTTCATTTTCCGCACACTAACTGTTTGACATAAAGTTTGAATTGGTTAATTTGTAAATTTGGGGTCTAAACGTTCAAGGGTGTTTTTACACTATTTGAACTTTCACAAAACACAAAAAAAATGCACACAACAAAAACAAGAAGAAAGAAAGACAAAAGTGATAGAATCACTTGTAGCCTTTTTCTTTTCACACCTTGGAAGAACCTTTCTGTCTAGCAAACCCTTGAACCAGTGGTGAGGGGGAAGAATTAAAACCGTTCAAGTTCGAAATGAACATGAGAGCTTTGAGAATATCTCCAAGAGGAGCAAGAGAGGATTGAAGCTGATTCTAGCTTCCAAATGCTATCATGCCGTTGCTTTGTTGAGTGGCTAGCCGCTTATAGCAATTTGGTCGAGTATGATCGGCTACTCCATAATGATGACAGAGATGCTACTCCTTCTGTTTAGGCTTTTGAGAGTTAGCCTTTTTAGCCCTAGGGTTTTTTACATCTTTCTTCTCAAGTTTAAGGAGTGCTTCTAATATAGATTTACCCTTGTCTAAGTTCTCACTAGCTAATTCAGTTTTAATCTCATTGTCCACAATTTTAACATTATTAGCAGGAGGAACAAAAACAGTAGTACTAGTTGAAGCAATATTAGAGAAAGACCATACCCTAAACCTATTCGATTTAAAGCAGATTTCTGAATGCTGAGCATCTCGTAAAGCTTCGCACTTGAAGTCCTCTCCAATTGAGCTCTAACTTGAAACAGCTCTTCTTCAAGCTTCTTGGTCTTCTCAGCCAAGAAATTGTTCTCGAACTTCAGTGCTCCAATAATCTGATTAGCCTCATCAAACTTTGTGGAAAGCTCCTCACAGTCAAGTTCCACATCACTGAGCTTTTTTGTGGTTAGCCTATACAGTTTCTTATGCTTCTCAGAAAGCTTGTACAGTTTTTCATAGGCTGTATGGATGTCATTTTGATCATCCATCTTCTTAAACTTAGATTCCACCAATTCCTCTTCTTCAACCACATCTTCAACAATCCCATCGATAGGATTAACAGTGGCAGTGAAGGCATTCAAGATTCCATTATCCTCATTGTCGGAATCATTCTCAGGCTTGGTGTCGCTCAAGGTAACAGCAAGTGCCTTACTCTTCCCAATGCTCTTGAGATATGTAGGACACTCATATTTCATGTGACTGAAGCCTTGACACCCAAAGCACTTAGGTCCTGCGGGAATAGTGTACTAACCGCCATCTCTAGCATCCTTCTTCCCTTTGTCTTGACTCTTGAACTGAGAAGAACTAGATTGTTTACGGTCCTTGTCAAAGCCCTTTCCATTGGCATTCTTCATAAACTTCTTGAACTGCCTAGTGATATAGGACTTCATCTTGGAATTTTCATCATCGGAAGACTCATCTGTGTCACTGCTCTTGGCCTTCAAAGCCATGCTCTTACCTTTACCCGACTTGCCTATTCTTGTTAACCCTAGCTCGTAGGTCTACAAGTTTCCAACCAGCTCAGTCAAAGGAATCTTGTCAATATCTTTTGATTCCTCTATCGTCGTGATCTTGGCATGGAATCTCTCAGGTAGAGATCTGAGCACATTCCTTACAATCTTGGGTTCAGGAATGGTTTCCCCAAGATTGAAGGCTGAGTTCACTATGTCCTTTACCTTGGCATAGAACTCATCGAATGGCTCATCCTCCTCCATCTTTATCTCTTCAAAGTTTGTAGTGAGCCTCTGAAGCTTTGAATCCTTGACAGCCTTTGTACCCTCATAGGTTATCTGGAGAATGGTCCATGCTTCCTTAGCAGTTTCAATAGAGGATATCTTCTTGAACTCCTCATTGGTGATCACACTGAATAAAGCATTCAATGCCCTGCTGTTGAAGTTTGCCACCTTGATCTTGGCTTCATCTCAATCGGCTGGTGCTTCCTTTGGCTTAGTCCAGCCAATCTCGATAGCTTGCCACACCTTTTCATCTAAAGACTGCAAGAAAGCTCTCATGCGTACTTTCCAGTATGCATAGTTAGTGCCATCAAATAAAGGAGGTATAATTAATGACTGTCCTCTATCCATGACAAACAGGGGTCAATGGATCAACACGGCAAAGATTAAACCTAATCAGAGTGTGCCTGCTCTGATACCACTTGATAGGCCAAAAATGGATTAACCCCTTGTGATTGAAATTAATTAATTATCCAAGTTATTAATTAATCAATTTATCATGCAAAGTGCGTGGTAGCACAAACAAATCACCAAACAACTAAATATGCAGCAGAAAATAAAAGACACAGTGATTTGTTTACGAATGGGGAAAACCTACACTGCAAAAAACCCACTGGGTGATTTTCAAGTCACCACTCTCGAAACTCCACTATTATCATAACAAGCGGTTACAAGTAAAGGAATCCAAAATACCTTACCAACCTACAGTTGAACTCTTACCATAATACCTAATTGGACTTGTTATGTAGTGATAGTTCCTCTTTCAATGCACGGCTCCCAAGTACGTGACTAACTAATTGTGCGGATCCCAGTACGTAACTTCAATCACCAACTAAGAAGGTTGTTGGCTGCAAAGTTCTTCAATTCATCCACATGATGAAGATCAAGAAGATGTTTGGTCACAAAATCCTACAGTGCACATACACAACAACTTCTTCAAGAGAAAGAGATGAACTAGGGCAAGAACTTCGTCTCTGGTCACAATTTTCTTGAATAGAGTTTGATCAATGCTTGTGCAACTTGTAAATTGTTTGACGGCCCTTAAAACAATCTTTTTATATGTCTAGGTTTAGAAGAAAAGAAAGCCCAAAGACACATTCACAGATTCCAAGAAAATCATATCAAGAATTCTGAAATTCTTAAACCTCGATAGATAGGAGGTGTCGAGCAGCTGTCGAGCAGGTGTCGAGCACACGGGTTGAACAGCTTCCTTAAACCTTGACATATGCTAGCTGTTGAGCTTTAGTAATTTTGCACTTTTAGCTTGTTTTCTTGGACAGACTTGAAGGCTTCAACATTTGATCTTGAAACATGATTTCTTGAAGTATTTAAACACAAATAAAGTACATTTTGTCAAAGGATAAGCCAATTACATAAAATCATGACATATGTTCTTAATATGTGAAACACATATGTCCTAACATCAAGTATCACTTATAACTCGATTTTGTTAAAATCGAGTTTAAAAACAGGGGTATTTTACTAAATAGCTTCAAAATATGAACATTTTACTGCATAAGTTGTAAATTATGGATAAATACCTATTTTTCACTTAGTCAAAATTGTTAGGTCAAATGCCCATATAGCAATTTTACTTTTGGTTGGCATTCTGTTAGCGTGTAATGTTGCCACGTTGGCTCGCTTTTTTATTTGTTTTTATGTGATGGTCTTTTTTTTCTTTTTTCTTTTTCTATTTTTTTGGTTGTTATGCAGCGGTGAAGGATTTTTTTTTTTTTTAATTGATCTTATCCATGTGAAGATCATTGGACATGAGTATATATATGAAAATGCAATGTGGTGGACTTGATTATTTATTCTGAAAAAAGTGTTTGTTGGACACATACATATATATGTTAGATATTTTATTGTGTATTTGTTATATTGTGACTATGCTTTCCTTTTTTGGTTGTTATAAAGTGAAGAACTACGGAGTTGGTGTTTCAAGAATTGAAACTATAAAGCCAAATTCCAACAATTAAATATATATATATATATATATATAAATTTTTTAATTATTTCATGCATTATATGAGTTAGCAACTAGTTAATTTATTTAAATAGATACCATATCACACACATGTAAATGTGAGTCAAGTCATATATTTTCATTTATTTAAACATCCACCCTCATATACTCAAATAATTAATCAAGTCATACTAAGAAACAAGGAATTAATAGTGTTGCTTATAGCTTTGCTAGATATGTTAGTAATTATTCGATGTTAATCGAGGATGTTCCTTCACATCTTAATACTGTAATCTCAATTTATTTGACTGCTCTTACTTGATAAAAGTTACAACTTTCTTCTTAAAAAAAGAGTTGGGAAAATTCTATTTCGGGCAAAATTAAAAAAAATGTTAAGTGTGACTAATTCATCTTTCCGTTTGGAGCTGGTCAGCTAGTCAGGCCTGCCTCACATTCTCAGAAGGGTCAAATATTTCAATTATGTAAAATTAGGACCGGCTTTTATTATTATTTTCTTATGAGAATTTGGAGGTGATATTATGATTTATGAATAGTACTAAACGCATAGAAATAAAAATTTTAATGACAAACGAGGAATAAAGACAGGAGCAACAAGGAATAAAAGTAGAAATTTAAACCAAACAAAGCTATCATGTCCTAAAAGCGAGCTTGATTTGTCCAATGTGATGCTAAATCAGTGAGTGCCTTTGTCGAAGACCCATCTGCACTTAGCGCTTTCTCAGCAGCATCCTTTAGATCTTTCATACGGCTATGAACTTTCTTCCCCTCTTCTCCAACCATGAGACCCTTTACAACTTTCGCAATTTCCACTCGGTCCACTAGGCCTTTCTCATTAGCTTTTGGTCTAAGTGCCACTTTTAGATCCTCAGCTAGTAGCACTGCATTCATTCTTTGCTCTGCGAAAAGTGGCCATGCAATTAATGGTATGCCCTGCAAGATACTTTCTAGGGTCGAATTCCAACCACAGTGACTTAAGAACCCACCTGTGGAACTGTGGCTAAGGACTTGGATTTGTGGTGCCCATGAGGGAACCACTAGACCCTGGCCTTTGGTTCTCTCTACAAACCCTTTTGGTAAGGAAGTAAGTGGGTTGTTTTCAAGGGTTTGGTCACTATGGTATGCAGCATCAGCGGATTCATTATTTGGAGTTCTTACAACCCATAAGAATTTTTGCTCACTCAATTCCAATCCAAAGGCTAGCTCATTGGTTTGTTCATATGAGAGGGTCCCACCACTCCCAAAACAAACAAATAGGACAGAGCCATGTGGCTGATTGTCCAACCATCTTAAGCAGTCTGGCCCTTTAACTTGAATGCTAGAACCAGTTTGAATGATGGGTCCAATTGGATAAAGTGGGAGACTTTTAGCTTCTTCATCTAACAGTGCTTTTATTGCATTTTCTTCCAATTCCATGAAAGTATTAAACATAATACCCTCGGCTAATCGCATCCGTTTTGTGCTGCGAAGAAACATTTTATACCAGTCACTTGTTCGATCTTGAACCGGTTCTGCAAGATCTCTACCGTGAATAGGTACGCACCCTGGAAGTTTCAATGGTTCTGCTTGGTCTCTATACTCGCCTGAAATTGTCTCATCTAGCTTTGGCAAATGCAAAACCAACGACAACGCAAAAGCATTTGACAAGAAGAAGATGTAGGGTGAGATGTTGAATTCCTTAGCAACATCTAGTGCATCCATGCCAAAAGTGTCAACGATAAAAGCAGCAAACCGAGTAGACTTTAACACATCACGAAGAGGTGGCAGTGACCGGGTCAAGGTGAGAATAGTTTGGACTTCAGGTAGTAAGCCTTCGAGGTCCTCAGGGCTCACTGGAGGAAGAAAGACATGGTCTATGCTGGTGGGCAAGGCTTGGAGGACCTCTTTCATGGCTTTGGATGGAGACCCAAGTACGGAAATGATACAGGTGATGTGGAAGTTGTGATGGAGAGCAAGTAGCTTTGCAAGCTCCAGAAGAGGGATGAGATGTCCCATCCCTGGACTTGGAAAAATAGCTATGTGGGGTTTTTGTTCCATATGGAAAATATATGTGTCAATAATGCTTTGAAGTCTTGAATAAATGGGTTTTGAGAGAGAATAGTGGTTACATTATTTATATAGCGTCTTTCTGAATGGGAAGATGGAAAGTGTGAACATGTTTTCTATAATTCTTAGTATTATAAGATATATATCGACCATCTAGAATCTATCTATGGGATGCCATATATAGATGCAACCCCACCCCCACTAAACCCAACTGGGTCAGGTTCTTTCTCTCAATAGCTTAAAATTTTGGTTTTTTTATTTAAAGGTAATGTCTATTATATAGACCCAATTACAAAATTTTGGTTTTTTATTTAAGGGTAATGTCTATTATATACACACAATTACATACACCGTACACGCATATCACTTTTGTGTTGAAATTCTGTACAATATGTGTAAATGTGTATGTAAAAGACATTTCCTTTTATTTAATGTATTTGTTAATTGAAATTGTGTACAATATGTGTAAACGGGGGTATGTAAAAGTCATTTTCTTTTATTTAATGAATTTGTTAATGTGGTTCTTTGTTGTATATCTGTGCATTAGTCAATGAAGAATTTTTGCAAAAGGATGCAAAAGTCATTTAGTAAATATGATAAGGGAGGTTGGTAGTTTCCATTTGACTTTGCAAGGAATATACCTCTATGATCCACATTTCTGGATCCTTCTTTCTCAATCCTTTTTTGCTTCTAATTAAATTGTTTGATCATGATTTTGGTCTAAGAATGCGTATCTGGTAAAATTGGAAAACTTTAGAAATAGTTTTCTAAGTGGTGTATTTTAAAATTTTTAATTGAATTCAGAAATGATGTTTTTCAAGGACAATAAATTTTAAAGCATCGTATTTGAATTTAATTCGAGGATCTAAGATATGTGTTGAGAACAGGTTTAGGGTGGCAACAGGTTTTGTGCAGAAATGAAATTGTTGGAGTACAGGTTTGAGTTGTTACAATTTTCCCTTCGATGATGGCGGAATCTGAACTACTACTACACAGATTCTTGACACTAGCTCAACAAGTCGAACTCGTACATATTGGATTCTCAGCAGTTTCTCCCAACCCTATGATCTAGGGAACTTGCATCTTAAAGTCTACTATATAAGAAATTATAGAGCATGTTTTCCGAGAGCAGTGTATTGCACACAAATTTAGAATTTTCCAAGCTCTCTAGAAGTATCAACCAAAGACCTATGTTCAAGCAAAGGATTCGGTGATCAAGTGAAGTTGTTGCATCCAATTTAATATCAAGTTAATTACTAGGACAAATTTTTGAGAGGTAATCTCAGAGTAATGACAAGGAGTTCGTTTGCAACAATTCAGAAATAGAAGAGTTGATGTAACTACATTAGCAATTTAGTAAACACTACAGTAGGTAGTTTTAGATTTATGATTAAATCTTCTATTCAAACTTCTATTCTATTCTAATAGATTTTTTCCGTGAGGATTGACAGTTAAATCCTCCCAAGTTTTCATTGTAAAACTTTTTGTTTTATTGGTTCTTCCAGGTCATAATTTGGTGTTTCTATGTGATCCATGCTTGTGTGATGTTATTCAATTCAGATTTAAAACATAATTAATCTAATTAATTACATAACTAAGAATTGATTAAATTTGTTACCAATACCAGGGCTTAAAACCCTAACTGGAAGGAAGGATTTAATTGTTTAAACACAAAAGTTAGTAAATTTAAGAATTTGTTTTTGAAAAAACAAATTCCTTTAAAATTAATAACGATATTAGAGGGTGAGGGTCTGCCAATTTTGCAGAAGTTTTGGTAGTGGTGTTTACTACAGTTTAAGAGATTTTGACGCAACTTATCCCATAAAATATTTTAAATTATGTTAACCTATTGAATATCTTAAATCATTATAAAATTTGATCAACAAAATAGATGAGTATTAGTCTTTATTAAATAATCAATCTAGTTGTGTCAATAATTGTTTGAGCCAAAAGAAGTTACGTATATACTGACGTACAAGTTAATCCTTCTGCTTGGGACCTGGGAGACCCCCGCCTTCTCCAATCTTGTACTTTAAAATTAAGATGTATTATAATGTGTGGTCACATAGAAATTAGAAAATGAGCACTATGAAATAAACGATATAATAAAGACATGAAGCAGTCAACAATACTAGTGACAACTTAGGAATTAACCAAATGTCCTGTAGGTTTCACATGGTCAAAAGTGATGTAGAAGAGAACTAATGAATAATGGCAAACAATAGAGAACAGAAGTGTCAAAAAGTGACAAAAGAATACAGAATAGACAACTAATGAATAATGGCAAACAATAGAGAAGAAAAGTAGAAAAGCAACGATGAAGAAAGTTAAAAATTAAAAAAGAAGAGTTTCATGTCCTAAGAGTTAGGTTGATTTGTCCAATGTGATGCTAAATCAGCTAGTGCCTTTGTAGGAGACCCATTTGGGCTAAGTGATTTCTCAGCAGCAATCTTTAGGTCTTTCATACGGTTATGAATTTTCTTTCATTCTTGTCTGACCATAAGACTCTTTATAACTATTGCAATTTCCTCTCGATCCACCAGATTTTTTTTTTTTGTGTTAGCTTTTGGTCTCAGTGCCACTTTTAGATCCTTAGTTAATAATACCGCATTCATTCTTTGTTCTACGAAAAGTGGCCATGCAATTAACGGTATACCTTGCATGATACTCTAGGGTCGAATTCCAACCACAGTGACTTAAGAAACCACCAGTGGAACCGTGGCTAAGGACTTGTGCTCGTGGTGCCCAAGAGGGCACCACTAGGCCTTGCTCTTTGGTCCTCTCTACAAACCCTTCTGGTAAGTGCTATATTTTAAGTGCTGTATCGGAAAACTTTAGAAATAGGATTTTTAGTGCTGTATTTTAAAATTTTTAATTGAATTCAGACATATGATATGAATTGACCAATACAATACACACATAATGATGTTTTCAAGGACAAGTTATTTTAATGCAACATTGTATTTGAATGTAATCAGAGGATCTAAGATATATCACTTAAGAAATTGTACATAAGTTTTATGTGTTGAGAGCGGGTTTAGGGTGGCAACAGGTTTTGTGGGGAAAGGAAATTGTTGAATACAGGTCTGAGTTGTTACAATTTTCCTTTCGATGGTGGCCGAAACTGAACTACTACTACAACGATTCTCAACACTAGCTGGACAAGTCGAACTCATGCATATTGGATTCTCAGCAGTTTCTCTCAACCCTATGATCTAGGGAACTTGCATCTTAAAGTTTACTATATAAGAAAGTATAGAGCATGCTTTCCAAGAGCAGTGTAGTGTACATAGAATTAGAATTTTTCAAGCTCTCTTGAAGTATCAACCAAAGACCTTTGTTCAAGCAAAGGATTAGGTGATCAAGTGAAGTTGTTGCATCCAATTTAATTTACAATCAAGTTAATGGAACAAACTTTTGAGAGGTAATCTCAGAGTTATGACAAGGAGTTCGTGTGCAACAAATCCGGAATAAAAGAGTTGATGTGACCACATTAATAAGCACTACATAAGGTAGTTTTAGATTTATGATTAAATCTTTAGTTTAAACTTTTATTCTTTTCTAGTGGATTTTTTCCATGTGGATTGACAGTTAAATCCTTCAAGATTTCGTTGTAAAAGTTTTTGTTTTATCGGTTCTCCTAGGTCATCATTTGGTGTTTCTATGTGATCCATGTTTGTGTAATGTTATTCAATTCAAGTCTAAAACGTAATTAATCTAATTAATTAAATGGCTAAGAATTGATTAACTTTGTTACTAATACCAGGGCTTAAAACCATAACGGGACGGAAGGATTTGTTAAAACACAAAATTTAGTAAATTTAAGAATTTGTTTTTGAAAAAACTAATTCCTTTAATATTAATAACGATATCAGAGGGTGGGCGCCTGCCAATTTTGCAGAAGTTTTGGTAGTGGTGTTTACTACAGTTTAAGAGATTTTGATGCTACTGATCCTATAAAATATTTTAAATTATATTAACCTATTGAATATTTTAAATCATTATGAAATTAGATCAATAAAATAGATGGGTATTAGTCTTTATTAAATAATTATTCAAGTTGTGTCAATAATTGTTTGAGTCAAAAAAATTTACGTATACACTGACTTTTTTTTTTTTTTTTTTTTTTTTTTTTTTTGAGAAAAACGTATACACTAACGTACATGTTAATTTTTCTGCTTGAGAGAGCCCCACCTTCTTCAATCTTGTACTATAAAATTAAGATGTATTATAATGTGTGGTCACATAGAAATTAGAAAATGAGCACTATGAAATAAACGATATAATAAAGACATGAAGCAGTTAAACAATACGTCACAGAGTGTCAAAAGTGATACAGAATAGACAACTAATGAATAATGGCAAACAATAGAGGAGAAAAGCAGAACAGCAACGATGAAGAAAGTTAAAAATTAAAAAAAGAAGAGTTTCATGTCCTAAGAGTTAGGTTGATTTGTCCAATGTAATGCTAAATCAGCTAGTGCCTTTGTAGAAGACCCATTTGGACTAAGTGCTTTCTCAGCAGCAATCTTTAGGTCTTTCATACGGCTATGAATTTTCTTCCCATCTTCTCCTACCATAAGACTCTTTATAACTTTTGCAATTTCCTCTCGATCCACTAGGTTTTTTTCGTTAGCTTTTGGTCTCAATGCCACTTTTAGATCCTCAGTTAATAATACCGCATTCATTCTTTGTTCTGCGAAAAGTGGCCATGCAATTAATGGTATACCTTGCATGATACTCTCTAGGGTCGAATTCCAACCACAGTGACTTAAGAACCCACCCGTGGAACCGTGGCTAAGGACTTGTGCTTGTGGTGCCCAAGAGGGCACCACTAGGCCTTGTTCTTTAGTCCTCTCTATAAACCCTTCTGGTAAGAAGGAAAGAGGGTTGTTGTCAAGGGTTTGGTCACTAAAATATGCAGCTTGAACCAAGTCATTATTTGGGATTCTTACCACCCATAAGAACTTTTGCTTACTTAATTCCAATCCTAAAGCTAGCTCTTTCATTTGGTCATAAGAGAGGGTCCCAACACTCCCAAAGCAAACAAATAGGACTGAGTCACGTGGTTGACTGTCCAACCATCTTAAACAGTCTGACCCTTCAACCTGTTTAGTTGAACCACTTTGAATGATGGGTCCAATTGCATAAATTGTGCCACTCTTAACGTCTTCATCTTCCAATGCTTTTATAACACTTCCATCCAATTCCATGAAGGTATTAACAATAATACCCTCAACTAATCGCATCCATTTTGCGCCGCGAAGAAAAAATTTGTAAAATTCAGTTGTTCGATCTTGAATCGGGTCTAGAAGATCTCGACCGTGAATAGGCACGCACCCCGGAAGTTTCACTGGTTCAGGTAGGTCTCTATACTCGCATGAAACTGTCTCATCCAACTTTGGCAAATGCAAAACCGACGACACAACCATAGCATTTGTTGGGTAGAAAATGTAGGGTGAGACATTGAGTTCCTTAGCAACATCAAGAGCATCCGTCCCAAAAAGATCGACCACCAAAGCAACTAACCGAGTAGTTGCAACCAGTGACGTTAACACATCACGAAGAGGTGGTAGTGAACGAGTCATGGTGAGAGTAATTTGGATTCCAGGCTTTACTCCTTCAAGTTCCTCTAAGCTCACTGGTGGAAGAAAGACATGGTCGATGCTATTAGGGAGGGCTTGAAGGACTTCTTTCATGGCTTTGGATGGAGACCCAATTGTGGGAATGATGCATGTGATGTGGAAGTCGTGGTGAAGAAGAAGAAGAAGCTTGGCAAACTCAACAAGAGGGATGAGATGCCCTATTCCTGGACTTGGTAGAATAGCTATGTGTGGTTTTTGTTCCATGTGGATTTTGAAGTGATGGCCTTTGAAAGAGTATACTATGTTTTCTTATTGGTATTTTGGGGAGGTCGCATGGTGTTTATATAGGTGTTTGGACTTGGTTGGTTCTTTCTCTCACTAATTCAAAGTCTCGGTCATTTTTTTATTTTTTGTCAAAATTCATTTGCTTATGGGGTTGTTTTTTTTTTTGAGTAAATGCTTATGGGGTTGTTGGCTGACTATACGCGTATGGTAATTTGATTGTTTGACTTAGTTGCCTGTGAAGATGAAATAATTGGAAACTAGAGGGATAAGTTCAAAAGAAGATATATATATTTTTGGGTAAATTCTAGAAACCTACCCTGAGATTTGAGGAAATACCAACCAGGTTCATGAGATTTCAAAATTGTCCACTATAGTCCATAAGGACAATTTTATCCTAACGGAGTTAATTTCTGTTACTTATTTTTCTTTCTCCCTCTCAACCCCCTGTTTCTCTGTTTCTCTCATTCAACCTCTCCTCTCTTATCTGTCGTCCCTTCACAAATTTTCCAAATTTGTTCAGCCAAGTTAGGTCCTCCACACCACTCTCCATCGAGCCTAACACCGTAGCGACGTTCTTGAAGGCAATGGTTGGCGATTGTCAGTGATGGTTTCTGCGATGGTTGGCGACGGTCGGCGATGGTCTCCACAAAGCGTGGGTCTACGATGGTTTATGGTTTTGGTTTGTGGTTGTGGTCTCAAGTAATGGATCTGTGGGCTGAGTTTGATTTGCAGTGGGGGTGGTTGTGGGTTCCGATGGAGTGGTGGGTTTACTACAAGTTTTTTGGATTTAAGTTTTGTTGAAGGATTTAGGTTTTGTTGCTGTGTATTTGGCTGAGTTTTGTGGCCAATGGTGGTTGTGGGTTAAGATATGGTGTTGTGGTGGGTTTGTTGGGTTTTTTTGGATTTGGGTTTTGTTGCTGAGGTGGTGGTTGTGGTTGGCTAAGGTGGTGGTTATGGCAGAGGATGACGATGATTGGACGGGTGCAGAGGATGATGATGAGACCGCCTCAGGTGAACTCTGCTTCATTTTTTTTTCTCTCTCTTTCTCTTGCTCTAGTTTTTTTTTTTTTTTTTTTTTTAGGGAGAGAGAGAGAGAGGGGTTGATATGTGGTGAGGCTTGAGAGGGTAAGGAGATGGAGGCATTGGACATTGAAGGGCCTCCGCTCTCAACAAAAAAAAGTGAGGGTTTGCTGGGTTTTTTGGATTTGGGTTTGTCTTTGCTCAGTTTGCATTTTCAGAGGAAAAGAGAGAGAGAGAGAGAGAGAGAGAGAAAGATGAGCTAACAGTAAAAAAAAAAAAAGTACAAACCTTAATCTTCTAAATTTTTTCACCAAAAAAAAAAAAAAAAAATTCTTCTAAATTTTTTTAAATATATAATCAAATGAATATATTTGTTTAAATTTTATCAAAAGTTTATATTTCATCCCTAAGTTACAAATTAGATCTTCTAAATTTTTCACAAAAAAAAAAAAAAAAAAAAAAAAATTCTTCTAAATTTTTTTAAATATATAATCAAATGAATATATTTGTTTAAATTTTATCAAAAGTTTATATTTCATCCCTAAAATTTAAAAATTTATTTTTTTCGTCTCTAAACTATTGAAAAATTCATCTTTCGTCTTTAATTAAACTATTGAAAATATTTTATACATGTCTTTAAACTTTACCAAAAGTTTGTTTTTATCCCTAAACTGTTAAAAAAATTTCTTTTTTCATCGTTATTTTTGTCTCTAAATTATTGAAAAAACATTTTACAAAGTTTAGAAATGAAAAAAGAATTTTTTTAAGTTTAAGGACTAAAATTTTTTTTTTTTGTAAAGTTTAAAAACCAAAATAGTATTTTACCCATATATATATATATATATATATATTATTTTATAAATTGATAGTTAGGATTGGAAAGATTTAAATTCTTTTTCTTTTTCTTTATTTTAGAAATAGACCATCAAAAGTTTTATTAAATAACTGGTAAATTAGCAAAAAAAAAAAAACATTATTTATGTTTAGATGAGCAAACTCCTTCCGAACAAGGAAAAGAAGACCTTGCTTTCAAAGCTAGAGCATGTGCTACTGTATTGCTTTTCCTATAAATATGAGTGAAGGAAATAAAATTAGAGCATATCAATGTGTTGCAAAGAGTTTATAACAATTTTCGAATCACCTTCAAAGGTGGACTCATGGAAGCCATTCTCTTAAATAAACTGCATTGCTCTTCTTGCTGATAACAACTCCAGAGTAACCACTAGAGATGGTTTGGAATCCTTTCAAACAAAGAGGCTATAACATCACCACCATCGTTCTTAACCACTACATCTTCATCAAATTCCTCAAATATTGCCTTATCAAAATTTGTTTTGCAGGAGTCACCAAAGAGCATAATCCATTACTTCTTGACATAGCAAGTCGACTTCGCATGTACCAAGTTAGGTTTTGTTTGGGATCCACTTATTTTGCTGAAACTAAAATTTTTTTGCTTAAAATACTGTAGATAAATATAAAAGTTAGTTAAAATAGTACAGTAGAATCCATAAATAGTACAAAAAAGTGCAGTGAGGCCCATGAACAATAGCAAAAATAAGAATAAGTTGGCTTTTTAATTTTTTCCAAACACACATTTAGATTGTTTGAAGTTTGAGCGGTACTTTCTGCCTAAAGCAACAATCTCATTTTGAGATACCACCAATTCGTTAACCCTACTCTTATATATACCTATAATTCCAAACGGACCAAGCAGTGATCACAAATAACTCCAAAGTCTGTGGTCTATCACGAACCCTCATCGTTAGATCAACAATGGAATGAAACTAACGGTCCGTTTGGATTGAGGGGGAGGGAGGGGAAGTTAAGTAGAGTAGAATAGATTTAGCACAAAATTAGCTTATTTTTAGCCAACACTACTCTACTCCCCTTCACTCTCTCTCCTTCCCCCCTTCATCCAATCAGGCCATAAATTGTTGGAACATTTACCCAACTAAAGTCACAACTCCACACGAATTTTAACATCTCACAGAGCATAATCGAATGTTTTGCCAACTAAGCTGAATCTTCATAAGAGTAAGATTGTGGACAATACAACCTACCACTTGTGTTCAAAATCTTTGGAATCAACTATGCTTGCTTGAGAGATCTAATTCTTTAATGTCTTCATTGGGAACATTAGAAGGTACTAGTTGAATTAGAAAACTCTTAGTAACATAAATATTATTAGGTCCATAAAAAATAAGTTTATAGCACAAACCATGTCAAAATAAGTAACATAAACATTATTAGGCCCATACTTGTGAAATTTCTAGAAAATTAAAGATTAATAACTATGACATCGATTACATGTTTAAATTCTAAGTTTTTGTAGTCTAAAATTATATATATAAAAAATATGTTTATAAATCAAATATTAAGTAGTATACAACTGACACGAAATTTGATATTCATGTAAAAAACATAAATAACTTGCGATTTAGTGGTTAGATTTTCAATATATAGAGTTGTAGGGGCACAATTTAGTAACCAAATTATTGCTGTTACAAGCCTTGGTCCAAAAAGTCCAACACAATGAATTCTTGTAGAGTATGGACTAAAGAACTTAGTTTAAGTAAGTTTAAACGGATTGTTGCATGGGTTAAGGGAACACATGAACAAGAACAAATGCTATTGTGTTGAAAGGTCACCAGGAATGATAGAGCTAAGAACTTGATTAATAGATACAGATCAATGCAGTAAGACTCCTCCCCATGCTACAGTATTCTCTCATTTTTTCCCTCGTCCCCTCTCTTGGGGGACTTTTACATATTATATAGGTCCTTTCCAATCATCTGGGCTTTACACTTGTTGATCATCCAAACCTCCACTTGAGCACCTGTCCCATCAGACACCTCTCTCAGTTCTTTGTAAGTTGCGGTAGCCAAGGTAGCACTGTTCAGGGGTCTTCTTCTCATTAATGCGGCCAGGAGAGTAGTTGTAATGCATTTAATGTGGTGGTGGCAGCCTTTGCTGAGATATTTCGGGTTTCCTTCCTTTTTACGTATTTGGAAAATGGATTATAGTTGCTTGAATGTACCTTTACCCCGGATTTTGCAGTATCTGAGGAGAAATTACTCCTCGGACATGTTCTCTTTGCCCCAGTGGGCCTGAATAAAGATTGCTTGGACCACGCTGGCTCCTCGGATGGGCTGTATCCTCGGACGGGCCTAGGGCCCAGCCTGTTATTTTGGGCCGGTCCCCACAATAGTTATGTTAAAATTTTTATTAGGAGTTGTAGCTAATGGCTACAAGAAAATTTTTAGCTAATATTTTTCCTAATTTAGGGTTCGTTTAAGATCCGCTTATTTTGCTGAAACTGAAAACTTTTTTCTGAAAATATTATAGATAAATGTAAAAGTTAACTGAAATAGTACAGTAGGGCCATGAATAGTACCAAAAAATACAGTGGAACCCATGAATAGTAGTAAAAATAAGCTGAATAATAAAATAAGTTGACAAAAATAATTTTTACCAAATGGATACTCTATCTATGAAAATGAAAAAGTGCAACCCTTTTTTCCTAATAGCAATCTAAAGAAAAAAGAAAATTGAAAAGACAAGACTTCTAACCAACATCCCAAAAATCTAATTCTCAATGCTTTTTTTTTTTTTTTTTTGATGGAACTCAATGCTTATTATTTCTAGATTGTTTGTAGAGTGATTTATATATGTTATGAGGAATTGGGGATAATGCGTGGAAAAAAGGTTGAGAGCATTATTAGTGGAGGCTGCTAGGTGGCTAGAGCCATTCGTTCTGTAGTTAAGTGGGCTAAATGCGGTAGTTCCCGTGCTGACAACTGTCGAAAGTTTTATGTAGTTTTTGTGTAGTAACTTGATGAGGAGTAGCCGAGAATAAGCTTAAGAATTAGGATTGTGACATGATATGGTTAAAAAATAGAAAATGAGCACTATGAAATAAACGATATAATAAAGACATGATACAGTTAAAAAATACAACGCAAACTGAGACTTGTTATCAAAAAAGCAAAGTGATATAGAATAGACTCAACAGAGTCAGTAGACAACTAGTGAATAATGAAAAACGAGAGGAATAAAGCAGAAAAACAATCATGGATAAAGTATAAAATTAAGAAAGAAATGTTTCATGTTCTAAGAGTCAGGTTGATTTGTCCATTGGGATGCTAAATCAGCGAGTCCCTTTGTAGAAGACCCATTTGGGCTTAGTGCTTTCTCAGCAGCAATCTTTAAATTTTTCATATGGTTATGAACTTTCTTCCCTTCTTCTCCAACCATGAGACCTTTTATAACTTTTGTGATTTCTTCCTGATCCACTAGGCCTTTCTCGTTAGCTTTTGGTCTCAGTGCAACTTTGAGAACCTCACTTAGTAATATTGCATTCATTCTTTGTTCAGCGAAAAGCGGCCATGCAATTATTGGTATGCCCTGCATGATACTCTCCAAGGTTGAATTCCAACCACAGTGACTTAAGAACCCACCTGTTGAATTGTGGCTAAGGACTTGGGCTTGTGGTGCCCAAGAGGGCACCACTAGACCTTGTTCTTTGGTCCTCTCTATAAAACCTTTTGGTAAGAAAGCAAGAAGGTTGTTGTCGAGGGTTTGGTCAGCAAGGTATGCAGCATTAGCCAATTCATTATTCGGGCTTCTTGCCACCCATAAGAACTTTTGCTTACTCAATTCCAATCCTAAAGCTAACTCATTCATTTGGTCATATGAGAGGGTTGCACCACTTCCAAAACAAACAAATAGGACAGAGCCACTTGGTTGATTGTTCAACCATCTTAAACAGTCTGACCCTTCAACCGGATTGCTTGAACCACTTTGAATGATGGGTCCAATTGTATAAAGTGAAAGATTTTTAGTTTCTTCTTCCAAAGCTGTTATAGCATTTCCATCCAACTCCATGAAGGTATTAATAAAAATACCCTCAGCTAATCGCATCTGTTTTGCTCTGCGAAGAAACATTTTGTACCACTCACTTGTTCGATCTTGCATCGGGTCTATAAGATCTCGACCGTGAATAGGTATGCACCCCTGAAGTTTCACTGGTTCAGGTAGGTCTCTATACTCGCATGAAACTGTCTCATCCAACTTTGGCAAATGCAAAATCAACGACAAAACCATAGCATTTGTTGCGCAGAAAATGTAGGGCGAGACATTGAGCTCCTTAGCAACATCAAGAGCATCAGTACCAAATGGATCAACCACTAAAGCAACTAACCGAGTAGTTGCAACTAGTGAATTTAACACATCACGAAGAGATGGCAGTGAACGAGTCATGGTGAGAGTAATTTGTAGTCCAGGCTTTGCTCCTTTGAGGTCCTCCAAGTTCACTGGAGGAAGAAAGACATGGTCTATGCTAGTAGGGAGAGCTTGAAGGACTTCTTTCATGGCTTTGGATGGAGACCCTGTTGTGGGAATGATGCATGTGATGTGGAAGTCGTGATGATGAAGAAGTAGCTTGGCAAACTCAACAAGAGGGATGAGATGCCCCATCCCTGGACTTGGTAGAAGAGCTATGTGGGGTTTTTGTTCCATATGGACAAATATATAATTCAATTATGTTTTGAAGAGATGGAAATTGAAAGAGAATACCAATTGCAACTTGGGAGCTTGCGTGGTTTATATAGGCGTTAGGACTTAGGAATAATAGTATTAGACGCGCATTATTATTATTATTATTATTATTATTATTATTGTTATTATTTTATACAACGAATAAATTAGATTTTACTAATACAACATTGTTTGACCCAAAATGTTATCTCCAAACTAGTTTAGTGTGAAACATTTTAAACTTCTCCTATATCTTTTTATTAAATGTGAATTTTAAAAATCAAATTGTTGGATTGCATGTTATATTTGTTCTTAACACACATGTCAAATTTCGTTCAAAGTAGAGATTATTTACTATTCGATTAATAAAATTATTTTTAAACATAATTTTTTTAGCACAAAAAATTGTGATAAGAAAATATAATCCAATGATTATATTTTCAAAATTCATACCCGATTAAACAATATAAGAGAAGAGAGACATTTTCCTTGTTTGACTTAGTTAACTATACCAGAAGATGAAATAATTGGAAAAGAGGAAAGTTGAAAAGAAGAATTTTATTTTTTTAATTAGCATAAACACACTAGCATGTGTTAGCGTGATGTAAGTGCAAACGTTATTCTTCTAAATTTGTTTAAATAATGGAATCGATAAATTTGTTTAAATAATGGCTTATTATATGCTACTATTAAAGTAGAAACGTTAATCTTCTAAAATTGTTTAAACATTGAAATCAATACATTTGTTTAATATCTTCTTAAAAAAATACATTTGTTTAATTAATGGCTTAATTTTTAAAGAATTTTATTTTAATAAATTGATAGTTGGGTGCTAAGATTTGAACATTAGATATCTCAACTGGAAACTATTAAGATTTAAGTTTGTAGTATTGGCAAACCATGACAAAGATACAAGTCCAGGATGAAGAAAGATGTGAAATTTTTTTTTTTTTTTTTTTTTTTTATTGGTGTTCAACCTGTCGAAAATCACAGAATCATAAAAAATCAGCAAATGTGAAAATGGCCATAACTTGTTTGTTCCAAGCTCAATTGATGATTTGTTTTTTATGGTATTTAAAGGACAATATAACCTAACCCTAGAGAGCTTTTAGAAGAGAAAAAAAAAAGTGCCTTATGTGTCTCATATTCTATATCTATGATTTTTGTACTCAAAACTTTCTCAAATCTTCGACTAGTGATATCCATTGAAGAAATTCAAGATTCAGTGTTATGAAAGTTGTTACCTCATACTAGTCATCAAGAGTGCTGGATCTAAAGCTTCAAATGTGATCTTGGAATCGTATAGTAGAGGTCTACTATACGATTGAAAGAGAATACAATTGAAGAGATGGGGATTGAAAGAGAATACTATGTTTTTTTTTTCATGGTAGGGACTTCGAGGTTCCATGCTTTATATAGGTGTTTTAGGACTTAGGAATAATAGTATTAGATTATTTCTGTCACCTGAAACTATTGGTTGGTTTTGAAACAGCTTATTTAGTTGAAACTAATTTTTTTTTTGTTGTTGAAAGTATGATAAATAAAGATAAAAACTAGTTGAAATAATATAGTGAAACTCATGAATAATATAAAAAATAAACTATATAGTAGAATAAGCTGACTTTAAACTCTAATCTCAAATGCAGCCTATACGTGAGACAGTAAAAATGCAACTGGTTTGGTTCTTTTCTTTCTCTAATTTAAAATTTTGGACATTTATTCTTTTTATTAAAGTTCATTTGTTACTGGGTTCTTCAAAATAGTATATGCGTGGGACAGCAAAAATGCAACCCCACACCCACTAAACCCAACTGGTTTGTTTCTTTTCTTTCTCTAATTTAAAATTTATTCTTTTTATTAAAGTTCATTTGTTACTGGGTTCTTTAAAATAGTATATGCGTACGCTTTTGTTTTTTTTCTTTTCTTTTTTTTTTTCCTGTTTTTGATGGAATATGCGTATGCTTTTCGATGCAGAGGAAATTTGAGAAAATGAATAAAATAGATTTTTTTTATTTTTTTGAGAAATAACAGATTTTATTTATTCACCATTGTTTGACTTAGGTGGCTGTACAAGAATATCAAATAATTGGAAACTAGAGGAAAGTTCAAAAGAAGATTTTAATTTTTAGTTTTTAATTGGCATAAACGCACCGGCATGCGTTAGTGTCACGTAAGTGCTAACTTTACTTTTCTAAATTCGGTTGAAGCTGTGTTTGGATACAATAGAAAAGGCAGACGTTTGCGTCTGCCTTTTTTTTTTTTTTCTTTTTAAGTGCATTTTGGGACTGGAATGCTTTTTCAGTGGGTTCCATATACTGTTTACAAGACCAAAAAAACTTTTTTTTTCACACAAATTTTCATTAAAAATGAATCTCATGGTACTATTCACACATTTAAAAATTATTTTGTTATAGTATTTTCAGTTTTCAGCATAATAAGCGGTATCCAATAGACATAATGTAATCAATAATTTTTTTTAAATAATGGTTTATTATATGCTACTACTAGAGCTGTCCAGACCAACCTGCAACTCAACAGAACCACTCGACCTGTAGCCACCTGAATTGAAACTAACTGGATTCGAGCAGCTAGCAGTCAACGGTGGGTCTCCAGCATTAGAAATCAAGAGGTGCAGGTCGAGTAGTGGTTTTGGGTTTTGAAATTTGACGGAAACCAAACCGATTGTCCTCCTAACCTCTCTCTCTCTCTCTCTCTCTCTCTCTCTCTCTCTCTCTCTCTCTCTCAAATCCATCAAGGTCTTGCCAAGATCTAGACCAAATTCATTGAGATACATCAAAATCTCGTGCTTTGTTGATTTCACCTATTGCTGCTTTGTTGTTTTTGCCCGAAACCAACTATCGTCCACCCGAACCAAAACTAGTTGACTCATGGTCAGTGGCAACCAGTGGCGAGTGTATTTTTGCTTCAACTGATTAGGTCAAATTGGTTGCAGGTTGAGCCCAAACACGATTCAACTCAACTTATTGGAAGCCCTAGATGCTACATAAGAATAAATATTAATCTCCAACCGTATGTTTTTTTTTTTTTTTTTAATGAGGTTTATATAGGTGTTAGGACTTAGGAATGATAGTAATAGATTATTTCCAGCATCTGGAAACCATGCGAGGGACGGGAAAGATGTAACCCCTTACCCACTAAAAGACTAAACCCAACCGGTTAGGCTCTTTTCTTTCTCTAGTTTAAAATTTTGGACATATATTCTTTTTGTTAAAGTTCATTTTTTATGAGGTTCTTTGAATTAGTATATGCGTATGATTATTATTTTTTTTTATTCAACAAATAAATTAGATTTTATTAATACACCATTATTTGACCAAAAATGTTTTCTCCAAACTAATTTGGAGTGAAACTTTCCAAACTTCTACTATATATTTTTATTAAATATGAATTTTGAAAATCAAACCATTGGATTATATGTTATATTTGTTCTTAACACACATGTCAAATTTCGTTCAAATTTGGTGTTTTTTACTTTTTGATCAAAATGGCCCAGCAGTAAAGTGTTTCTGCAAAAACTGGCCCAGCAATAAAGTGTTCCTACAGAAAATGGCCCAGCAGTAAAGTGTCCCAGCAGTAAAAGAGATTAAACAGGATAAACCTCCAACTTTTAGCTATTTCACAGATTAAGGGAAATATCTACACTTTTAGACTCATCATCTGTTAGCTCTAGAGAAGAGTCTTCTAATACAACAATATGAGGGAAGAATTCTATAATAACAGTTACATCATAACCATTAATAGTAAATGAATAAGTAAATATCATAGGTTCCATTATGACAAATAACGAGGAAAACTTAATGTGAGATGAAGGGAGAGAGAGAGAGATCCCAGCTAGCGCAGCAAGATCATTATGGTGCCACAAGACATGCTCATGAATATATAGTGAGTAATGAGTAGAGAGAGTCATTTGTGAGTAGTATGAGTAATAAGTGAGAATGTATAGTAAAGCTGCTGGAGCTTTCTGCTGGGGGACAGATAAGTGTATATGAATAGAGCTATGAGAAGTGTTTTTGAGCTAGGAGCTGGGGACTTAGTTTCTAGGCTTGAAATTAAGAACTCAGTAACTTTTTCAGAGCTTAGAGGTGGCTCAAGCAGAGAGGTTGAGGAAAAGTCTTCCCTTGTGTATGTTTTAGTGTATCTTGGTCTCCTTAGTGTGTTGGTTAAACATTAATAGAGAGTTCCATTTATATCTGGGTTTTTAGGGGGTGATTAGCAAATAATCTCTGCTAAATCTTTTTCAATCCTCAGAAAATCCTTAGAGAATCGTTCTTGGGATTTTAGCTAATAGTGGTAAGTTCAGCTTTTAGAAGGTTGTTACTGTTTTGGGTAATAACAGGTGAGATTCTGACTTAGTATTGAATGTTGATTGGCCTTGGCTGATGGGATTAGAGCATGCTTAAGGCTAATGATCTTGGTCATGCTGCAACTAGAATCAGAACTCCCTAGGGCAGATTCAATCACTCCAAGCCAGGTGTCAACCTTGAAACCCTTACTGGGAACTCTGTTGGGATCCCCTTGGTGCACTCCAAACCACATTTCCTTAAGTTTTCCCATTAGGGATTCATGTGCTTGGTCCATGAACAAGAGAATACACGTTTTTAGTATGAATATAGACTAATTTCAAGTGGTTTCAGGAGCTTTGAGGGCCTGGTTATGGCTGCTCTTGGTTCTTGACTAGCTATGCTGGAGAAGAAAGAAGAGACAGCTGGCTGAAGTTTCCCAACTTTCTGTCACATCACTTCTACTTTATGTCACATGAGAAATGATGGAATTAAGGCCCGAAAATTTGTACCTCAACAGCTAGTAAACAGTGGTGAGATGGTTATTTATGCATTTCTCTTAGGATTTTTTAGTCCTTACAATCAAAAGCATGTGACTTCAAAATCAAGATCTTATGATCAAAGACTATAAACACTCCCACACAACATGCACTACATAGTTAAAACTAGCAAAGTGCAGAGAAATAAGCTTATCCAAGCTAAACAAGGTACACAAGTACGTTATGTCAAGATAATATGGCCAACCTTAACTACACATCCATGATATGTAATACAAAACACATTAAAATCTTTTTGGTTTAAGAAAATTAAGACCAAAACTAAAAGCACACATTATGCTTAATGAATAAAATGCAAAAACAATGCATGACAGTGCTAAACTAAGCTATAGAGGGTACACAAACAAGAAATATCAATTTCTTAATTAACCCATGAGTACATGTACAAACTAGTACATACTCATACAAAATCATATTTATCTCAAAATAAACATGCACTTAATTGAGCAATACATACTATTAAAGTTTCTCCACAATGTCAAGCATGTTCTAAATCAAGAGAGAGATATTATAACTCATGTCATCCTAAAAAAAAAAAAAATTAGACACAAAATAAAATATTTTTGTCTTTTTGAAAATTTTCAATGTTTTTGGAGTTTTGAATAATCAAAACAACCTAAGAAAATAAAACAACCAAAAACTAAAAGAAAACAAGTCCACAATTAATTGAAAGAATTAAATCAAGGACAAGTAAACAACACTCACCTTAGAGAATCTTTTCTCACCCATATAGCACGAGTCTTCAGCTTTGTAGGTGAAAATCCATGTGAAGCAGAGTGTATTCGAGGAATTACACCAATCTTCTGAGAAAGGCTGAAATCCTGCAAATTCCTTTCACAAGCCTCAAAAAGATCAACTGAAACAATAGTGTCATTTTTATTCAAAACATCACAATCAAAAACAGTAAGACACTTAAAATTATCCATGATAACAGGGATCAAGGATTAACTCTAGGTATAATAACCTACATCAAGAGCTAACCCTCTCTGATTCCACTTGTAAGTTTTTAGACCCCTATAAACTAGATTGTTTAACCTAATTAATTAACCAAGTGAATACTTAGGTTTATTATTCAGATCTAGTTCAAACAAACATAAATCATATCATGTAAAGCAGCAGAAAATAAAGAACACAATGATATGATCACCTAGGAAAACCAAACCGATAAAAAACCTGGGGAAGATTTAACCTAGCTATCTTCAAGGTAAAAAGTAAAATCACTATGAAAGAATTGAAGTTTGTATAATAAAACTTAGATCACTAACATCCTATTACTACCTCGAGTAGAAAACTTACTATCATGACCCCATGATAGCTCCGAGTCCACGGACTACTTCTTTCCTTAGCCTTTGCAACACAAGCACCCACACTTGTGACAAAAAATACAAACTCTCCTGTTTATGACTCCAAGACCACCCTTGAAGGTTTAGATCATCAGCACCTTTGATGACTAGAGAAGGCAGCAACTTCTACAACATCGGATCTTGAGATTTTTCAAGGAATAACACCAGTAGAAGACATGAGAGAGCTTTTTGGGTACAAACCCTAGATCTACAAGGCACACTCTTCTCTCTCTGAAAAGCCTTATAAAAACGTGCTTAGGGTTTCCTTTATATACTAGTAGTGTTTTACTTGAAACCCAACATGTTTAAGTAAAGTTTGGGCTGAATTAGAATTCTGCAGATATGTGTTTCAATCGGTCAAGCCTGTCTCTCGATCGGTCAAACCAGGAAAATTACGAAATCTTCTTCCTGCAGCTTGTATGTTCTTGAATCTTGACTTGTATCACCTTGAGCATTGTCTAATAATACTTATAGACTCTAGGATCTATATTTAGATAAGTTTGTGTTCACGATTTGCCAATTGTTCTAAACTTTTAGAACCTAACATCAATAACAGATCTAACAATCAACTTGGCTTTGAAATTGGTTAAATATAGTGTTTTTAGAGGGGTCTAAACCTAACAGAAACATTAGAAGTACTAGTTGAGCTAAAATGATTTTTATGGCATAAATATTCTTAGGTCCATAGTTTATAAGTTAGCAAACTATGAACTAAAATTAAATCTAGAATGAGTTTTCAAGAGTATGATGGTGTCTAAAATTTTTTCCCAAAATGGCTCAAGAAGATTGAATTTTTTAAGTTTTCAACACATAATCAACACATGTCGATCAATCAAGAATCACATGTCTAGCTATAATTGAATTAAGACTCATTGTGTCATCCAATCTCTACTATTTCGTGCTTAATTGCTAGAGTGTAAAAGGAATTATAAGGACAACCAAATGGAGGTTTTGAGAGCTGCGTATCGTAGCCAAGTTCTCTCATATTGTCAACCAAAGAAGAAGTTCTAAAGACCAATGATCAACGTAAAGTTGTTGCGTATAAATCATTGGTAATTGTTGTTGTGAGAATCTTGAGTAAGGTTCTTGAAGTCACAGATAGGACGTTCTATCTGAATAGTATGCACAGTAGAAGTGTCGAAGGATTTGGATCTATATGTAGCCACATTGCTAAGTACTACTTAATGTAGCTGCAAAATTATGATTAATGTTGGAAAACTTCAATTCTATATAGTAGATATGTTTTCTTGAGAGTTGGTGGTAAACGTCAGAAATTTTTTCCCATTATAATTCGCACATAATCATATTGCTTGAGTGGGTTACAGTTAGCTCAACTAGTAAAATCTCTGATGGTTGAATAAGAGATCTGAGGTTCAATTCTCGCCTGCACCAAAAACCGATTAGTGTCTTGGTATCATATCGCTTGTTTGCTTTACTTTCCACATTTATTTGTTTTTCAATATTGGTTTATGTTGTGAATAATCATAACAAAACTTGCAAGTACAACTGTTAAATTAATTGAGTTAACTTAATTAATTTGACATAAATAGAGTTTAAATTTCCCAACAAATATACTTTCATATGCTACCACTATGACATAACTAAAAACGTAAAACTTCAAAATTTGTTTAAATAATGGCCTAGACGTACATGTATTTGCAAGTGTGACATAACTTTAAAGTTAAGAAAAAACTCCTAATTAGCATCTTGGGACCAATCTTAATGGGTTTCTTTTTGTAATTATCTAGTGTGTTTGGAATGAGAGACTTCTCATTTAAGGGAACAATTAGGTGCTCCAAAATTTTGGACATCATTCTTAGAAATAATAGGGGGAAAATCTAATATATATTACTAAGAGATATTTAGTATTTCTTATTTCAAATCTTAAAATGTTAGCTCAATCCTCCTAGATTAAGGGATTTACATGGATTAGTTTAGGGTTCTATTTTATTTTGAATTTAAATAAAATAAGTACTAGACAATTAAATAAGGATTAGTTTTGCAGAAGCTACACTGACGTATAAGTTCATCTTTCTATTCGAGCTAGCCAAAATGCTAAGCTAGCCCCACTTTGTCCAACTATGTTACAATAACTACTCATTCTTATTATTTTTATTCAATGAAAGACTTCACTCGCACGTATTTTTCCAATAATATGCCATTTAAAATTATTATGTGATATTATTTCCAGTCACATAAACGGCCACGTAGAAATTAGAAAATGAGCACTATCAAAATAAACTATATGATAAAGGCATGATATAGCAGTTAAACAATACATCACAAAGTAATACTAGTTATCAAAAAAAGAAAAGTGGTATAGAATAGACAACTAATGACAAACAACAGATGAATAAAGCAGAAAAGCAACTATGATTAAAGTAGAAAATTAAGTAAGAAATGTTTCATGTTCTAAAACTCAGGTCCATTTGTCCACTGGAAAGTTGAAAAGAAAATTTTTATTTTTTATTTTTTAATTGGTATAAACACACCTGCATGTGTTAGCGTGACGTAAGTGCAAACGTTACTCTTCTAAATTTGTTTAAATAATGACAATCAATAAATTTGATTAAATAATGGCTTGTTATATGCTACTACTAAAGTAGAAACGTTAATCATCTGAATTTGTTTAAATATTGCAATCAATACATTTGTTTAAAATAAGTAATGGCATATTTTTTTTTTTTTTATTTGGCCAAAACTCCATTTTGCTCTCTACATTTTGGAGTTACAATCAATTTAATTTCTATCGTTAAATTATTAACAGAATCTGCTTCTGTGGCAGATGGAAAGCACACATAAAACAAAGGGATAATTACACTTTGCCCACCTATGGTTTGCCTCTAATTTGATGTGCCTACCTGTGGTTTCAATTTTGACACTCTGTCCACCTGTGATTCTCACCATTAGTGTGCTGTAACCCACCTCTCTACTTTCTGTTACTCTAACACAGAAAATGTAAAAAACAAAACCCCAAACGGATCAAAACACTCTCACTCAAATCTTGAACATGAAGAACATGTAGAACATACCCAAAACTCAAAGACAAAGCCAAAGTCATTTTTCTTTCCCTCAGACTTTACTCTTTTCTCTTGTTCCACAATTTCTTTCTCAGATTTCCCTTCTCTCTTTAACCCGACCCACTCTCTCTCAGGGGTGTTCATCAGTCGAATCGTTAGGTACCAAACCAAATTTCAAAGATATACATCCCACCAATCACGACGTGAACAATATGTATAACTTTCATCATTTGTTCAATCCAAAATCTGCATGAAATGCGGGGCATACAATAATTGGAATGTGTAAACTACATTTGAAAGGAATTAATAAAAACAGAACTGATAATTAATTTTCTAAAGTTGAGTGCCACTAAGCCTAAAATCAATGGAAAAATATATGGATCAATCTAAACAAATATGAAAGAACGTGTGGCATTTTCCCTTCAATTTGGTGTGTACCACTGAATCATTGTGACTCAAAGACAAAGCCAAAGTCATTTTTCTTTCCCTCAGACTTTACTCTTTTCTCTTGTCCCACAATTTCTTTCTCAGATTTCCCTTCTCTCTACAACCCAACCCACTCTCTCTCAGGGGTGTTCATCAGTTGAATCGTTAGGTACCACTGAATCATTGTGGGACAATTTTCCTTTGACTATCATCAAGCAAGATCGCTTGAGTTCGTTTTTTCGGTATATACGGCGGTGGTTTTCATCTGGTTTTCGGCGGTGGTTTGTCGGTGCTCCGATCAAAGACACAAACCAAATCTGGGTTAAAAATCGTTAGATCTGGGTTTGAACTTAAGCCAGCTTGAAACAAATCTGGGAAGATCTTAGTGCGAAAGCTTTTAAATCTGGGTTTGAATCAACTGAATCGGTCGGAGCCACTTTTGATATGGATCGATTTGCAGTGGGGGATGGTTGTGGCTTCTGATGTGGTGATTGGTTTGCTATGATTTTTTTGGATTTGAGTTTTGTTGTAAGATTTGGGTTTTGTTGTGGGTTTGGCTGGGATTTTTTTTGAATTTTTTGGATTTAAGTTTTGATGTAAGATTTGAGTTTTGTTGTTGTGGTTTGGGCCTATGTTGGATATTGTTTTTGGGTTCAACTTCCTGTAATTTTTCAGATATTTGGGTATGTTCTTCATGTTCTTTATGTTCAAGATTTGAGTGAGAGTGTTTTGATCCGTTTGGGGTTTTGTTTTTTACGTTTTCTGTGTTAGAGTAACGGAAAGTAGAGAGGTGGATTACGGCATAGTAACGGTGAGAATCACAGGTAGGCAAAGTGTCAAAATTGAAACCATGGGTAGGCACATCGAATTAGAGGCAAACCACAGGTGGGTAAAGTGTAATTATCCCTAAAACAAATTAAATTAAAATATTAACCGGTCATCTTACATGTCTTAAGTGCTCCAACCATGTCAGATTTCAACCTCTTTTAGTCCCACGTGAATCACATGTGACCAACTTATCAACCCCCAATCCCCACTAGTCAGACCAAGATCTCTTGCCGATTCTAGACTGAAACCCCCATTACAATCAATAAACTGTGGCTATGGATTTGGCTGCAAGTGCATCAACGGCCGTGGAAGGTAATCTTCCAAAAGTTCCTAAACTTTCAAGAATTTTTCATTATGTCTGTCCTCTGTTAGCTATGGTAGAAATTAATGTTGTTTTTTCCCCTTGTTTTTAAAATTTGATAACATTTTAATAATGATAGAGAAACCACCACACACCTTTGGTGCGACGGTCACTCCACAAGTATAACTACTTGTGGGGGTGTGTGGGGAAAGGGCCGGGGTTCGAGTCTCCAAGAGGGAGCTCCACACACATATACACTTAGATTAGCCTAGAGTAGAAATTCTATCTTATAAAAAAAAATAAAAAATAAATAAAAAATAAAAATAAAATAATGATAGAGAAAAAGTTTTTAACTTTTTTTCTTAGAGGAAAATTTTAAAGGGGTTTACTAAGTGCTCTAATGGGTTCTTGCGTATAATATAAATTAGGAACTAAGCCGTAATTTCTTTTTCTTTTTTGTTGTTTCCACCATTAAAAGAGCAAGCGACTTCCTTCTCCTGTTCTTTACCATTTTGTAGAACAACTTTTGTTAGTAAATATATTATCTCTTGAAACATTTGTGAAGTTATGGAATATTAATGAAATTTTTGAATAATGATGGTGCAGATGCAAAATGTACCCTGATATGAGCTACTTAAAGAAGACCACCTCCGAGACCCTTATTGTAGGTGTTGCTCCTCGGAAGACGTATATATTATCATTGAAGTTTTGATCGTGAGAATTAGGCGAGATGAGCTATTTCTGTACGACCTTGGGAATGGGGATGGGTGGTTGATAAGTTGGTCACTTGTGGGTCGCGTGGGACTAAAAGAGGCTAGAAGCTAACGTGGTAGAGCCATTATAGACATGTAGGATGGCTGGTTAATATTTTAATTTAATTTGTGCCACATGTACATTCAATCTGCCACACAAGCAGAATTTGTTGGTTATCTAATGGTAGAGACTAATGGCTTGTTTGGATGAAGGGGGGAAGGAGGGGGAGTAGAGGGGAGTAAAGTTGAATTTGCTAAAAATAAGCTAATTTTGTGCTAAATCTACTCTACTCTACTCTACTCTACTCCCCCTCCCTCTTTCTCAATCCAAACGGACCTAAATTGATTGTGACTTGAAAATAACATGGACTAAATTGGCTGCTCTCAAAATATAGGAAGCAAACTGACTGTGACCTCAAAATGTAGGAATCAAGATAGTATTTTCACCTTTTTATTTTAATAAATTGATAGTTAAGGGTGGTGAGATTTGAACATTAGATATCTTAATTGGAAACTGTTAGGATTTAAGTTTGTAGTGTTGGCAAACTATGACAAATTGTAAGTCTTGTTGAGTTAGAATGTGCACTTCCAAAGTCCAAGACAAAGACACAAGTCCCAAATAAAGAAAGATGTGAATCTTTTTTCTTTTTTTTTTTGGGCAAATCACAACTTATCTACCTATGGTTTGGCTAAAATTTAAGTTGCCTACCTGTGGTTTGAAATTTGAAACTTTGCCCACCTAAAATCAGCTCAGTTAGAGGTCTGTAACCCACCTCAATTAAAAACATGGCTAAATTTGTAGTTTTATTCCACTTTTATGTTTCTCTCCTCCAAAAGCACAAAAAACATAAAAATATAAGAGAAAATAAGATCAAAAGATGGTTGGTAAAAAAAATTTATTCAATGTCTTAGCATTTCAAACATGTATTTAAACTCATTGCATCAAATGCACAGATTCAAACAAATATTGTAAAAGAATCATACAAATTCCTTCATCAGGTCCATCAACCATACAAATTCCTTCATCAATTTTTAATCACAAAAATCTTGAACTAAAATCTTCCAAATCAACTTTATACCCAACCATCATCGACATAGAAGTTACAACCCAGATTTGCGAAAACCCAGCAACTTGTGCCAACTTGTCGATTAGTGTTCAATTGGTGTTCAAACTATCCAAAATCACAAAATCATAAAAAATCAGCAAATGTGAAAAGGTCCATAACTTGTCCATTCCAAGCTCAATTGGTGATCTGTTTGTTGCAATATTAAGAAGACTGTATAAGCAAACCCTAGAGAGCTTTTAGAAGAGAGAAAAAGTTCCTTGTGTGCCTCATATTTTGTATCTAGGGTTTTTGTACCCAAAACTCTCTCAGATCTTCTACTGGTGATATTCTTTGAAGAAACTCAAGATTCAGTGTTGTGAAAATTGCTACCTCATACCAGTCCTCAAGAGTGCTAGATCTAAATCTTCAAGTGTGATCTTGAAATCATAAACTAGAGGTCTACATTGGAGAAAACCTACAAGGGTAGTCTTGGAGCTGTGGATTGCAGACTCACATTGTAGAAGATTACTATCAAAGACGTCTGTGAGATTTACTACTTAGTTCGGTAACTATAGTTAGATTTACGTTATTCTGAATGAAAATCTCTATCTAATAGTGAATTTGTTCACCTCAGGATTAACAAATTCAAGTCCCTCCCCCCCCCCCCCCCCCCCCCACCCCCCAAAGTTTTTCATGTGAAACTGTTTTGCTTCATTGGTTTCCTAGGTCATCATATCATGTCTCTTTTAAATTTCCGCACTTGCATGATATTGATGATGATGCATTTAACCTAAAGTATCAATAACAGATCTAAATCTAATAATAAACTTGGCCTTAAAATTGGTTAAATATGGTGTTTTTAGAGGGGTCTAAATCCAACAAAAACGTTAGAAGTACCAGATGAGCTAAAAAACTTTTTATAGCATAAATACTGCTAGGTTCATAGTTTATAAGTTAGCAAACTACAAACTAAAATCAAATCTAGAATGATTTTTCAAGAGTTTGATGATGTCTAAGATTTCTGCCCAAACTGGTTCAAGAAGATTGAAGTTTTTAAGTTTTCAACACATACTTAACAAATGTTGATGGGTAGAAATTCTTAAAGTAAAGCTGATGAACTTGGGGTAGCTAACGACTTTGCTTACATAGCCGTAAACGACTCTAAAAGACTAACGATCCAACTCAAAGACTGACAGACACACTTGAAGATCGTCAATGTATGGAATAGAAACGATCAGAAGGCATTGACGAACATCAAAGCTGACGGGTTCAGCTTAACTTGGTCTACATGCGTAAGTATATAAGAAAATATCTTATGCCCCACGTTTAACCCTAATCAAGAAGACTCCTACAAGGAAAGGATTCCGCAAGATACGCAAAATAAAGAGTTTCTTTCCCACAAGAAAACATCTTCTTAGCCAAGGACCTAGCATCAATCCTACACTACTATAAAAACCCCAAGACCCTCATAAACCAAGGTCCTCATAATTCACCCCAGCTCTGGCACTCTAGAGTTGTAAAAAGGTTTTCTGACTTAACCTTCAAAGGGTCTTTGGCTAGTACCACACCGGTACTCTCCTAGGGTTTTCTCTGTTGTCATTTTGCAGGCCTAATTTTGAGCACATGAGTATCGTGTGGCTTACTGACGATTTTCAGCATTATCAAATGCCAATCAATCAAGAATCACAGGTCTATAATTCAATTAAGGCTCATTGTGTCATCCAATCTCTACTATTTCGTGCTTAATTGCTAGACTATAAAAGTAATTATAAGAACAACCAAATGGAGGTTTTGAGAGTTGCGTATTGTAGCCACGTTCTCTCATATCGTCAACCAAAGAAGAAGATCTAAAGACCAATGATCAACGTAAAGTTGTTGCATATAAATCATTGAGAATTATTGGTATGAGAATCTTTAATAAGGTTCTTGAAGTCATAGATGAGACGTTCCATATGAATAGAATGCACGGTAGAACTGTCAAAGGATTTGGATCTGTATGTAATAACATTAGTAAGTACTAGTTAATGTAGTTGCAAAATTATGATAAATGTTGTAGAACCTCGACTCTATATAGTGGATTTGTTTTCTTAAGAGTTAGTGGTACACCTTAGAAAGTTTTTCCCATTAGAGTTTGCACGTAATCATATCTCTTGTTTGCTTTATTTTCCATATAAATATATATATATATATATACACATATATATTTTATGATATTGGTTTACATTGTGAATAATCAGGAAAAAATGGGCTTTTGCCTATTTCACACAAAAAATCCAGCATTTTGCCTTCTTTTTCAAACTAATTAAGGAAATACCCCCGTTTTGAAACTCGATTTTCTAAAAATCAAGTTTCAATTTTAAACTCGATTTTTGGACAATCGAGTTATAGAAAACTAAAAAATTAAAAAAAAAATTTGGAACTTAAGTTCCATGTAAAGTACTCGAGTTCCATGAACTCAAGTACCATGTGAAGTACTAGAGTCCATGGAACTTGAGTTCCTTGAAAAAATTCAAGTGGAACTCGAGTTCCATGAACTCAAGTACTTCACATGGTACACGAGTTCCAAAAAAAAAATTCCTAAGTCCACATTCGCTATAACTCGATATTCCAAAAATTGAGTTTTACATTTGGAACTCAATTTTTAGAAAATCGAGTTTCAAAACAGAGGCATTTTCCTAATTAGTTTGAGAAAGAAGGCAAAATGCTGGATTTTTTTTGTGTGAAAGGGGCATTTGCCCATTTTGGCCTGAATAATCATAACAAAACTTGCAAGTACAAGTGGTAAATTAATTAAGTTGACTTAATTAATTTGACAGAACTAAAGTTTTAATTTCCCAACAAATATACTTTTTTTTTTTATCATACCAACAAATATACTTTTTTTTTTTTGGTGGAAAACAGGAGGTCTTATTTATATAATATAAAGTTTATACATCACCAACATCTAAGCCTTGGGCACATAGTCTAGTCACTCCAAGGCCAGCCAAATCCCTTACATACCATACGTATACAAAATTGGGATAGTTACTATAAATAGTCAAAAGGTTCCGTTGCTGAGTTCCCCGCTTTGCCAAAGCGTCTGCACATTCATTGGCTTCATGATACATGTGCTGCACCCGCACTTCCCAGTCCTGATCTAAGAGGCTCCTGCAATCACAAATTAAAGGCATCATATTAGTAGGGTAACTCACATTGTGATTTGTTAACCATGTTAGAACCACTTTAGAATCAAGTTCAAGTTGAATATACTTAAAACCCATAGTCCACGCCATTGCCAAGCCGTGCCTGACCGCGGCTAATTCAACCATATTATTCGTTGCTAGACCCACGTGAAGAGAAAAACCAAATATCCATTGTCCCAAATGATCTCTCAATATTCCCCCAACACCGGCTATACTTGGATTACCTAGGGAACTTCCATCAGTATTGATTTTAATATAGGGGTTTGGGGACGCATGCCATCACATAATCTGGGAGAGTCTGACCTGGGTCTGTCTAGCGGTGCCAACTAGGAATTAAAATTCTGTAGCAGCTTGCATAATGGAGTAGATAAGGCTATGTTAGGATCGAGATTAATTCCTAAAAATCCACTCATTGTGAGCTAACCAAAGATTCCAATAAGTGAAAGGAAAATAAACATGCCAAGGGAGTTGATGGGGCAGGATAACAACATTCGTCATTACATTGCACTGTAGCCAGTCTTGCAACGGCATTCGAAAAAAGGATAGGGGCAAAATTCATGGGGATTGACTCCAGACCTCTTTTGCCCAGGGGCAGTCTCGTAAAATGTGTATGGTCGTTTCTGGGGTATGACACTGGGGACAATGGTTATCCACATGGGGACACCTAAATGCTAGGAATTATTTATGGGTAGCCGCTTACGCATAGCCTTCCAGAAGAAAATTTGGATCTTTTTGGGGCATGTTAGTGTCCAAATCCAGTTCCACACTAGTTTATTCCAGGGTGCATGTTGTTGGTGAAAAAGAAATTTTGAAGCGGATTTAACTGAGCACCATTATTGTTGAAAGCTCAATAATGTGTTAAAAACACAAGAGCTTGTTTAGACCCCCAATTAAAAATTATGGCTAGATTCCTTTTACTCTAACTTATATAAGTGCGGAACAAGAGTAAATGAGGCGCAATAAACCGATAACTACTCTAGTGCAAAAACATGAACAACAAACAATAAAAGTAAGGCACAAGAGTAAGGGAAGAGAGATAACATGCTGATGTGTTATCGAAGAGGAAACTAAAAAACTCGACGAAAAACCTCTCTGCCACCCTCCAAGCCGTAAATTAATCCACTAGACAATAAGTTGGAATACACGAATAGCAAGAGATCCTCCAAGCCTAATCTACCCAATGTACCTAAGCCCTCCAAGCTCCTACTCTAACAAGGCTTCTAGGAACCGTGTCTTGTCTAGCTTTTCGGATCCCGCAATACACCCGATTGCATCCGTCAAGCCTCATCGGCTTCTTTTGGCAAATCCCCAAAACTTTCCAAGCTCTAAAACACTCTCTACACTCTAAAAAGTGTGGGCTGTATTTAGGTACAAATCTCCTCTCAAGTTATGACAATGGGAGAGTGAAGGAGAAGAGGCTACAATGATTTCTCACTAAGGATGGGTAGCTCTCTCTCTCTCTCTCTCTCTAAAAGATGGGTGTGTGTGTTGTAGAAAACCTATCTAGTGTTTTTCTCTCTGAATAGCCTATTTCCAATTTGTGGGTAATGAGAGTATATATAGTATAGGTGAAGGGTAAGAAAGTCACACTTAAACATCCTCTAGGCAGAATGTTTCACGACTACCTCGCAAGAAGGCCTTACCCACGAGACACTCGTGAAAACGACAGTCTGGCACAACTCTTCAGCTTCCAGTCATGTGCTCCTCACATGTCCTTTTCACGGGAACCCTTCTCATGAACTTCTCATGAGCTAGTCGCGAAATGCACTGATCTTCAATTAAGCTTAAGTCTTCATCAAATTAATACTAAACTCAATACAATAAAATCCCACAAAATACAAGGAACAAAATTAAAACAATTACAACACTTTTTGTCATGGAATAAAGCCAACATAAAACATAATTGTAAATCACAACTTTACAATTGTGGGGCCATAAGAAAGTATCAGGGAGTCGAGCAAACTGTGCCACAGGAATACCCTGAATATGGTTTTGAAGTTGGGAGAAAAAGAGATGGTAAGAGAGTCATAAAACCAAGAATGAGTGGTTCGCAATGAATTAACCCTACTGTCTTCATCATGAGGGAGGAGGGGCCCCTCTATATAATTACGAAGGGAGCTGTGGGGGAGCCAAGGGTCCTTCCAAATATGAATAGTTTGTCCATCACCTACTATCCAACTCATGCCTTTAAGAATCAATTGTGCTCCTAACGAGAAAGCGATCCAAATTTGAGACCCTCTTGAATTTCATGTACTAGTAAACAAAGTTGCATGTGGAAAGTATTTATCTTCTAGCATCTGGGCCCAAAGCGTAGTAGGATTAGTATACAGGCGCCAAGCCTGATTCATGAGAATCGCACAGTTTCTATGCTGGGTGGACGAGATGCCCAACCCCCCAGCCTCCTTAGGTAACGTGACAGTCTCCCATTTAATTGTGTGACAGTACCTATGATGATCAGTATCCCCCCAAAGGAAGTTACAACTCATTTTGTCTATTTGGTGTCTAATTTTTTGAGGAAGGAGCGTGGCTTGCATGGCGTAGATCAGGTTGGAAGTCACAGAGGCTTTTATGAGGGTGGCCTGGCCAACCATCGATAAATATTGATAAGATTGTGTTGTGCGGTGGGAGGTGAAAAGGGATGTGCCTAGATAGGTACCAATGCAATCAGTGGTGGGCATTTTCTTTTGGCACTACTTGAAGACATTTGAGGTCATCTTCTTTTAGCCCTTAGTATTTTATGTTGTTGTATGTTATAAAGCATCTTGTATTATTGAATGCGTTGGAAACAATTTGTAAGGATGGATTGAATAGAATGCTTGTTTTATTTTTTACATTTGGAATGTATGGATCATTTTCTTATAGATGTGTAATTGACATAAATGTGTTATTCAAGTGTGAGGAATTAATAATGTAATGACAAGTTACATACAGGAAAAAAACAAAAACAGATAAGTTGCTTTAGCGACAAATTTTTCCATCACATTTAGCTACATTTAGCGATGAAATTTTTTGTTGCTAAATGTAACTGAATTTATAAAAATCACTTTCTGCGACGAAAATTTTTGTTGCTAAGTATAGCTGAATTTTTCAGACAATAGTTTTAGTGATGAAAATATTCGTCACTATAAGTACCCGAATATTCTTAAAAATAATTTTAGCGATGAAAATATTTAGAAATAGTTTCGTCGCTGAATAGTATTTTTAATGAGGAAAACATTTAGTAACGAAATAATTTTGCCGCTCAACTTGGATCTTTAGTGACAAAATTTGTTGAAAGATTTCATCGCTAATACTTTTAGCGACGGAGCTATAGCGATGAAACAAATTTCATCACCAAAAAGAAGAATTCGTTACTAAAGGTATTAGGCGACGAAATATTGGACTTTCAGTGATTAAACTTTTCATCGCTAAAAATACATTTTGTTGTAGTGAATTGGTGGTAAACGTCGAAAAAATTTTCCCATTATAGTTCGCACATAATCATATTGCTTCTGTGAGTTCCAGTTAACTCAACTGGTAAAATTTCTAATGGTTCAATAAGAGATCCGAGGTTCAATCTCTACGTACACCAAAAACTGATTGTTGTCTTAATCTGATAATAAAGAGATGTAAAACTTTAAAATTTGTTTAAATAGTGGCCTAGATGTACATGTATTTTCAAGTGTGACGTAACTTTAAAGGTAAGAAAAAACTCCTAATCAACATCTTGGGACCATTCTTAATGGGTTTCTTCTTGTAATTATCTAGTGTGTTTGGAATGAGAGACTACTCATGTAACAGAACAATTAGGTGCTCCAAAATTTTTGGACATCATTCTTAGAAATAATATGGGGGGAAATCTAATATATATTACTAAGAGATATTTAGTATTTATTATTTCAAGTCTTAAAATGTTAGCTCAATCCTCCTAAAATTTCCACAAAATTTAATTTAAGATAAGGAAAATGAAGCAAAACCTTGAATTTTTATCGAATTATAAAATAGTACACCAATTTCAAGAATAATGTTACAATACTTTTTTCCTATAATGCATTAAAAATGAAAAAGTACATGCGTTTTAGTCCAAATTGCAATATTAGCAAAACTGAAAATTGCAAAGACCAGATGATGAGGACATCGCACCTTATTAAATTCGATTTCATCTGTAGTTTGATTAGTTTAGGGTTTTAGTTTATTTTGAATTCAAATAAAATAAGGATTTGTTTTTTAGTTTATTATGAGTTCATCTTTTGCAGACGTTACACTTACGTACAAGTTCATCTCTCTGTTAAAGCTAGCCCCACCATGTCCGAAGGGTCAAATTAATAATCTTTATGGGGATAATATCTTGGGAAATCTTTAATTGAGTAGTTACACTTACGTACAAGTTCATCTCTCTGTTCAAGCTAGCCCCACCATGTCCGAAGGGTCAAATTAATAATCTTTATGGGGATAATATCTTGGGAAATCTTTAATTAAGTAGTTAATATACTGTACAGATCTACCACCTAGCCTAAAAGATATAGGCTTTTGAATTTAGGCACAACTATATTATAATTACTACTCCCTCTTATTATTTTTATTCAAAGTAGAACTTTATTCACACATATTTTTTTAACTATATACCCTTTAAAATTAGTATGTGATAATATGTCAAGTCACATAAACGGCCACGTAGAATTTAGAAAATGAGCACTATCAAAATAAACTATAAGATAAAGACATGATATTGTTAAACAATACATCACAAAGTAATACTTGTTATCCCTTCAAAAAAAAAAAAAAAAAAAAGTAATACTTGTTATCAAAAAAAGCGAAGTGCTATAGAATAGACAACTGATGAATAATGACAAACAACGGAGGAATAAAGCAGAAAAGCAACGATGAATAAAGTAGAAAATTAAGAAAGAAATGCTTCATGTCCTAACGTCAGGTCCATTTGTCCAATGGGATGCTATATCAGCGAGTGCCTTTGTAGAAGATCCATTTGGGCTTACTGCTTTATCAGCAGCAATCTTTAAATCTTTCATACGATTATGAACTTTCTTCCCTTCTTCTCCAACCATGAGACCTTTTATAACTTTTGCAATTTCTTCTCGATCCACTAGGCCTTTCTCGTTAGCTTTTGGTCTTAGCGCAACTTTTAGATCCTCAGTTAGTAATACAGCATTCATTCTTTGTTCTGCGAAAAGCGGCCATGCAATTATTGGTATTCCATGCATGATACTTTCTAAGGTTGAATTCCATCCACAATGACTTAAGAACCCACCTGTGGAACCGTGGCTAAGGACTTGGGCTTGTGGTGCCCAATAGGGCACCACTAGACCTTGTTCTTTGGTCCTCTCTATAAACCCCTTTGGTAAGAAAGCAAGAGGGTTGTTGTCGAGGGTTTGGTCAGCAAGGTATGCAGCATTAGCCAATTCATTATTTGGGCTTCTTACCACCCATAAGAACTTTTGCTTACTCAATTCCAATCCTAAAGCTAACTCATTCATTTGGTCATATGAGAGGGTTCCACCACTCCCAAAACAAACAAATAGGACAGAGCCACTTGGTTGATTGTTCAACCATCTTAAACAGTCTGACCCTTCAACCTGGTTGCTTGAACCACTTTGAATGATGGGTCCAATTGTATAAAGTGAGAGATTTTTAGCTTCTTCTTCCAAAGCTGTTATAGCATTTCCATCCAACTCCATGAAGGTATTAATAACAATACCCTCAGCTAATCGCATCTGTTTTGTTCCGCGAAGATACAATTTGTACCACTCACTTGTTCGATCTTGAATCGGGTCTATAAGATCTCGACCGTGAATAGGTATGCACCCCGGAAGTTTCACTGGTTCAGGTAGGTCTCTATACTCGCATGAAACTGTCTCATCCAACTTTGGCAAATTCAAAACCAACGACAAAACCATAGCATTTGATAGGAAGAAAATGTAGGGCGAGACATTGAGCTCCTTAGCAACATCAAGAGCATCAATCCCAAAAGGATCAACCAGTAAAGCAACTAACCGAGTAGTTGCAACTAGTGAAGTTAACACATCACGAAGCGATGGCAGTGAACGAATCATGGTGAGTCTAATTTGTAGTCCAGGCTTTGCTCCTTTGAGGTCCTCCAAGTTCACTGGAGGAAGAAAGACATGCTTTATGCTAGTAGGGAGAGCTTGAAGGACTTCTTTCATCGCTTTGGATGGAGAACCTGTTGTGGGAATGATGCATGTGATGTGGAAGTCGTGATGATGAAGAAGAAGCTTGGCAAACTCAACAAGAGGGATGAGATGCCCCATCCCTGGACTTGTTAAAAGAGCTATGTGGGGTTTTTGGTCCATATGGATAAAGATATAATTCTATTAATGTTTTGAAGAGATGGGGATTGAAAGAGAATACTATGTTTTGTTTTTATGGTAGGGACTTAGGAGGTTGCATGGCTTATATAGGTGTTTTAGGACTTAGGAATAATGCAACTGGTTTGGTTCTTTTCTTTCTCTAATTTAAAATTTTGGACATTTATTCTTTTTATTAAAGTTCATTTGTTACTGGGTTCTTTAGAATTGTATATGCGTACGCTTTCTTTTTTTTTCTTTTTAGGCGGCTGAACAAGAGTTTCAAATAATTGGAAACTACAGGAAAGTTTCTTTTTTTTCTTTTCAGGCGGCTGAACAAGAATTTCAAATAATTGGAAACCAGAGGAAAGTTCAAAAGAAGATTTTAATTTTTAGTTTTTAATTGGCATAAATGCACCGGCATGCGTTAGTGTGACGTAAGTGCTAACGTTACTTTTCTAAATTTGTTTAAATAATGTAATCAATAATCTTGTTTAAATAATGGTCTATTAGAGCATCCACAACAGTGGAATTAAATATTTAGCTATTTAACTCTATCAAAAATTATTTTATCTACACACATGCTGCAGCAGTGGATCTATTTTAGCTTTCAACATAATAAAATAATATAAATATCACAATAAAATATTATAATCACTACAATAAAATAATATATCCCACTACCCCAAAAAAATCCATAACACCAACCACAACCACCTCTACCATCAGCCACAGCCACAACCACCACCACCACCACCAGTCCACAGCAAAAAAAAAAAAAAAAAAAAAACCAAATCTCAAATCTTTTTCCTCAGCCACAGCCACAGCCACAACCACCACCAACACCACCACCACCAGTCCATAGTAGGAAAAAAAAAAATCCCACCACGAGCAAGCACTCCGATCACGTCGGCGAGCTGGGTCGGCAAAAGGGGTGGATCAGCGGCTTGGGAGACCGGAGTTGAGAGAGTCAGAGACCGAAGTTGAGAGAGTCAAAGACCGGAGTGAGAGAGTGAGCTTGAGAGAGATGTTCAGAGATGAGATGAGAGAGAGAGAGAGAGAGAGAGAGAGAGAGAGAGAGAGAGAGCATTATTTTAATCACCGGTTGATTAAATTTTTTTTTTTTTTTTGCTCTCATGAACAGTGCACATCTATTTTTAGATGTGCACTGTAGTAGTAGAGCTAAAAAAAATAGATTTAGCTCCACTACTAGAGCAAGTTTTTTGTGACTGGGGAGCTAAAATATACCAATATACCTATATAGCACCACTGTTGTGAGTGCTCTTATATGCTACTACTAGAACTAACCAGACCAACCAGCAACCCAATGGAACCACCCAACCTATTGCCATCCGAATTGAAACTAACTGAATTTGAGTAGCTAGCAAACAACGGCGGGTCTCCAGCCTTAGAAATCTAGAGGTGCAGGCAAGTAGTGGTTTTGGGTTTTGAAATTTGATGAAAATCGAATCGACCGTCCTCCTAACTCTCATCCTCCCTCTCTCTCTCTCCCTCCAATTTGTCAAGATCTTGCCAAGATCTAGACCAAATTCATTAAGATACATCAAAATCTCGTGCTTTGTTGATTTCGCCTATTATTGCTTTGTTGTTTTCGCCCAAAACAGACTATCATCCACTCGAGTGGTCAAATTGGTTGTGGGTTTATTTTTGCTTCGACTAATTAGGTCTGATTGGTTGCAGCCCTTGCAGGTTGAGCCCAAACACGATTCAACTTAACTTATGAAAAGCCCTAGCTACTACATAAGAACAAACATTAATCTTCTAAATTTGTATAATATAAATAATATATTATATTATTCATATACAGTTAAAATAACGTAAATCTAACTATATTAAATAACAGCTTCTAGTCATGTGCTCCTCACATGCCCTTTTTGCGGGAACCCTTCTCACGAACTTCTCACGAGCTAGTCATGAAATGCACTGATCTTCAATTAAGCTTGAGTCTTCACCAAATTAATACTAAACCCAATACAATAAAATCCCACAAAATACAAGGAAAAAAATTAAAGCAATTACAACACTTTTTGTCATGGAATAAAGCCAACATAAAATATAGTTGTAAATCACAACTTTACAATTGTGGGGCCATAAGAAAGTATCAATGAGTCAAGCTAACCATGCCACAGGAATACCCTGATTAAGGTTTTAAAGTTGGGGGGGGGGGAAGAGAGATGGTAAGAGAATCGAAAGACTAAGAATGAATGGTCCGCAATGAATTAACCCTACTGTCTTCATTATGAGGGAGGAGGGGCCCCTCTATATAATTACGAAAGGAGCTATGGGGGAGCCAAGGGTCCTTCCAAATACGAATAGTTTGCCCATTGCCTACTATCCAACTCATGCCTTTAAGAATCAATTGTGCTTCTAACAAGAAAGCGATCCAAATATGAAACCCTCTTGAATTTCGTGGACTAGTAAACAAAGTTGCATGTGGAAAGTATTTAGCTTTTAGCACCTGGGCCCAAAGCGTAGTAGGATTAGTATAGAGGCGCCAGGCCTGATTCATGAGAATCGCATGGTTTCTATGTTGGGTGGATGGGATGCCCAACCCCCCAGCCTCTTTGGGTAACGTGACAGTCTCCCATTTAACCGTGTGATAGCCACTATGATGATCAATATCCCCCCAAAGGAAGTTACAACTCATTTTGTCTATTTGGTGACTTATTTTTTTAGGAAGGGGTGTGGTTTGCATGGCGTAGATCAGGGTGGAAGTCATAGAGGCCTTTATAAGGGTGGCCTGGCTAACCATCGATAAATATTTGGCTTGTCATCCTTCAATTCGCGATCGTATGTTATCCACTAAATATTCATAAGATTGTGCTGTGCGGCAGGAGGTGAAAATGGGCGTGCCTAGAGAGGTACCAATGCGGTCAGTGGTAGGAATCCCAAATATTCTAGCCACTTGCTCTTTTATACACCTAGGGGTACTAAGAGAAAACCATAATCTCGATTTGGTAACACTCATAAGCTGACTAGATGAATCACAAAATTTTTGTAAAATTTGGCATAAATTTTTGCAATCCTTAATCGTGGCCTTTGTGAATAGAAAGATATCATCAGCGAAAAATAAATGCAAGAGGCGTAACCTAGCCCTAAAATTTATAGGGTGGATGAGTTTACCACAAACAGCCTCTTCCAACTTGATCGACAACCATTCCAAACAAAGGATAAACAAATACAAGGATAGAGAGTCGCCCTGTCTAACTCCCAGACTTGGCACCACTTCCAAGAAAGGAGTCGCGTTCCACAGAATATGGAACTGAGTTGAGGAGATCATATTCATTATAAGAGTAATGAGGGTTGGTGGCATCTGAAAAAATTATAGAGTTTCCTAGATAAAAGGTCATTCTAACCAATCATAAGCTTTTTCAAGATCCAATTTAAGAGCCACATATCCAGCCCGACCCCGCCTAGATTTTAAAGTTCGAATCACTTCCTGGACGAGGATAATATTGTCACTCGTTCAACGTCCCAGCACAAACCCAGCTTGGTAGGGGTTTATAACCTCAACAATATAAGGTTTGAGCCGTTGCACAATGATTCGAAAAAGCAATTTATAGAGGGTATTACAAAGACTCATTGGACGAAACTGAGTGATCAATTCAGGATGTGCAACTTTTGGAATAAGAACCAAGTTCATGATGCCCTAGTTTGGAGGTATAGTAAGATGCTTAAAAATTTCCTGAATAACCTGAATTATATTCGGGCCCAAACTGGTCCAATTTGTTTGGAAGAAAAGAGCATGATAGCCATCTGGCCCCAATGCCTTTAAAGGAGGGAGATCCCTAAGGTTCCTAAGGATTTCAGCAGGTTAGGGAATATAGGCTAAAGACTGGGCGTGAGTAAGAAAAGGACTATTGTGACTGCACTACATCATATTCCTAGATGTAGGGTGTAGATGTGGAGACGTAGCTTGAAACAACTTTTTAAAAGCATTATTAATATGTTGGGTTAAGGGCTCCCCAGTCAGCCATAATCTTGTGTCATCTTTTAAAGTAGCCACCCGCAACTGGCTTCGTCATTGAATGGTTTTTAGGTGAAAATATTTTGTATTGGCATCTCCATAGTTTAGCCACATTATTTGAGATTTGAGTTGCCAATATAAATATTCTTGATGGAGAGCAGTGTTATATTCTTATGTCAGTTGTTGCTCAAGCGAATATAAAAAGGCTGAGCTGTTCCTAAGGATTTCAGCAGGTTGGGGAATACAGGCTAAAGATTGGGTGTGAGTAAGAAAAGGACTATTGTGACTGCATTGCATCGTATTCCTAGATGTAGGGTGCAGATGTGGAGACGTAGCTTGAAACAATTTTTTAAAAGCACTATTAATATGTTGGGTTAAGGGCTCTCCAGTCATCCATAATCTTGTGTCATCTTTTAAAGTAGCCACCCACAAGTGGCTTCATTGTTGAATGGTTTTTAGGTGAAAATTTTTGTATTGGCATATCTATAGTTTAGCCACATGATTCGAGATTTGAGTTGCCAATATCAATATTCTTGACGGAGAACAGTGTTATATTCCTGTGCCAACTGTTGCTCAAGCAAATATAAAAAGGCCGAGGGTTTCCTAGTTAAAGCCAATTGGAGTCCCCGAATTCTAGCTAAAATATGATTTTTACGCTGGAATAAATTGCCAAAATGGTTTTTGTTCCAAGTACGAATGTTATCGTTGAAGAAATCAAGGCACCAAGGGAACCTAGATAAGGAGCGACATTTAGAAATCTACGTTTTGAGTGTTGTAAATAGATCTTCAAGCTTATCATGAATGATTGGTCAACAGTCTCGTTTGATCTTGATAAATGCGTAGACTTATGCCTATATATCTCCTCACATTTTTTTCTTTTTCAAGAGCTCTACAAATGTCAATCTTGAAAAAATATTTTGAACTGAAAAAGTCATCGCATATACTAGTATTTGACTAGAAAAATGGGAAAGTGATTTGTATTAAAATTGTAAAGTTGTAATTTATAACTATGTATTTGTTGGCTTTAATTCCATACCAAATTTGATTCTAATTTTATTCAATCTTGTGTAACCTGTATTCCATGTGGGATTTATTTGTAAAGGTTGTGTGGGAGAGAAAAAGAGTGTAAAGACTCAAGGCTAATTGAAGACTGAAGCTGTTTTTGCGGGTAGCTAGTGATTAAGCATTCCGCGAAGTGATGCATGTGCCCTGCATATGACTAGAAGGTGAAGAGTCAAGACAGGATGGAAACAACTAGTTTTCGTGAGTGTCTTGTAGGTAAGGCCTTCCCGCGAGACACTCGCGAAACATTCTGTTTTGCCAGATTGTCATTTTTGATACACACTTTCTGTACGTACACTATATATACCCACATTACCCATAAATGTTGAGGAGAGCTTCTGAGAGAAAACCCTAACCACAAACCTTGAGAGTTAGAGATTGTTATACCTATAATTCTCTACATAATTACTTGTGGATTTTCCTCAACTCCTACCTCCCCATTTCCATACCATTGAGAGGTTGATAGCCCAAACACTTACCACACTCTTTTAGAGTGTCAAGTGAGGTTTTGGTGCTGCTGGGAAGCATTGGAAGAAGCCAGATATTTGGCGGATGCAATCCGGAGCATTGCGGGATCCGAAGAGCTAGACAAGACACAGTTCCGAGAAGCCTTGTTGGAGTAGAAGCTTGGAGGGCTTAGGTGTATCGGGTAGATTAGGCTTGGAGGGTCTCTTGCTAACCCATTTATCCCAACTGATTGTCTAGTGTATTGATTAACACTTGGAGGGCAGCAAGGAGGTTTTTCGCCAAGTTCTTTGGTTTCCTCTTCAATAACACATCGGCGTGTTATCTTGTGTTTGCATTCTTCTTTCCTATTCTTTTAGCTTTCATATTACTGTTGTGTTATATTGAATATGGCTTAGAGTAGTTTATTTATTTATCCACTCACATTTACTCTATTCCGCACTTAGTCTAAGTTAGAGTAAAATCTATCGAGCCGTAATTTATAATTTGGGGGTCTAAACAGCTCTTGTATTTTTAACATATTTTCGAGCTTTTAAAAATGTATGGTACCAAAGCCAAATGCTAAATTGTCAAAGTTCATTCAAATTGTTTTTGGCATCATTTCTCAAAAATTTGAATTGTTTTGATCAAAAGTATGTAAAATGTGCATACATAACAAGCTAAGCTTGTAAATGCAGTACACCATTAGTACGAAAGTACTAAGCCAAACTCACATGTGATAAGTGCTCAAACATATACAATCAAACTTTTTGAATTTTCCACTTTTTATGTGGTTTTGGATTTTAACACACACAAAACAAAGACATAAAAGTAAGATAAAAAACAACAACAAAAACAATGCATATAAAGAAATGCAAGATGCACAAATACATGATAATTAAGCATCTAATGCATGAAGGGTCCTACAAAAAACGAAAGAATTAAATCAAGGACCAAAAGAGCAAAAGTCCAACCATAGGAACCCTTCCTCATCCAAACATCTAAACGGAACGATTGTTTGGAATTAGTGTCTCATGAGAAGTGAGACGAGAGTTGGAAGAATGAGAACCGGAGATGCACATAGATAAGAAGGTAAGAACATCAAACACTTTCTTCAACAACTTACCATTTTCCTCCAAATCTGGTTTTGCTTTTATAGCACAACTTCCAAAAAGCTCGAGTTTCTCTTTTCTTTTAATTCTTTTAAAAACTTGAAACTTAGAGCAATGAGGTTTTCAATGACCAAACACACTACAATGGTGGCAAGCTGGAACAAACTTAGATCCATCCAAAACCTTAGATTGAAACCTAAACGGAGGTTTTGGCTTAAGAACCTTTCTCTCCACTTTTTGGTTTCTTTTGTGTGGAAGAATATATACCGATTTGTCTTTAGAGGTAGAACTCATAATAGGCACAAAATCGGGTACCATAACATGATTGCAACAGACATTTTCATCATTTTTAGCAATAGGTTCAGCAATCAAAAACTTGGCATGCATCTTAAGAGATTCATTTTCACATTTTAGCTCATTAACAAGTTTGTTAAACAAAACAAGTTTAGCATTCAAGTCCACATTCAAACATTCAAACTCCTTTAGTTTTTCAAGAGAATATTCAGCAAGTTTCTTATACTTTTCAACCAATTTGTTGAATTCATTGAGTTTAGCAATTAAATCATCCTTTTTACAAATGAACTTGCTCAAATTCACATGAAAATTCTTAGCCTTTTTTCTTTAAGAGTTTGACATTTGGAATTTTAACAACACCCATAAATTTATGTAACATGTCATCACAATCATGAGGATTAACACTCATAGAGGCATTTTCACAAACACATGGCATGTTACAATCAACATCATCAAAAACATTCATTGAAGCATACAAAACACTATCCATATCAAAACTCACAAGGGGTTAAGGATCACACTTAGATAATGAAACCAAAATAAGTGTACCCGCTCGGATACCAATTAAAAGCTCGAATATGTGTGAATACACAAAAGCTTGTTTAGACCCCAATTTTATAATTATGGCTAGATTGCTTTTAATCTAACTTATCTAAGTGCGGAACAAGCATAAATGAAGCGCAATAAACTGATAACTACTCTAGTGCATAAACATGAACAACAAAGAATAAAAGTAAAGCACAAAAGTAAGGGAAGAGAGATGCAAACACAAGATAATACCAAGATGTGTTATCGAAGAGGAAACCAAAGAACTCGACGAAAAACCTCTCTAGGACCCTCCAAGTCGAAAACAATCCACTAGAGAATAAAATTGGAGTACACAAATAACAAAAGGCTCTTCAATCCTAGTCTACCTAATGTACTTAAGCCTTCCAAGCTTCTGCTACCAACAGACTTCTTGGAGTTATGTCTTCTCTAGCTTTCCGGATCCCGCAATACGCTTAATTGCATCTGCCAAAACTCACTGGCTTCTTTTGGTAAATCCCCAAAACTTCCCAAGCTCCAAAACATTTTCTACACTCTAAATAGGTGTGGGTTGTACTTGGGTACAAATCTCCTCTCAAGGTATGACAATAGGAGAAGGAATGAGAAGTTAGAATGATTTCTCACTAAGGATGAGTAGCTCTCTCTCTCTCTAAAAGATGGGTGTGTGTATTGTAGAAAACCTATCTAGGATTTTTCTCTCTGAATGGCCTCTCATACTTTTATGGGTAATAAGGGTATATATAGTATAGGTGAAGGGTAAGAAAGTCACACTTAAAAATCCTCTAGACAGAATGTTTCGTGGGTATCTCTCGGGTTAGCTCTTCTCACGAGACACTCGCGAAACTTACAGCCTGGCACAACTCTTCAGCTTTCAGCATGTGCTTCTCATGTAACTCTTTCGTAGGTTAGCTTCTAGCGAGATACTCGCAAAATCCACTTGTTCATCTAATACATGCTCGATTCTTCACCAACTTAATACTAAACCCAATACAATAAAATTTCACAAAATACAATGAATAAAATTAAAAAAAATACAACACTTTTTGTCATAGAATAAAACCAACATAAAATAGCTGTAAATCACAACTTAACAATCTCCTCTTTTGGTTATTCCGTGACAAAACACCCTATAACAAACTCTAAACTTAAACGTGAGTTTGGAAATAGTGGCAAAACTCACTCACACCTAAATTTAAAACCTGTGATGAACTTAGAACAAAATACTTGTAACTTGAAACACTTGCACAAAACGCATTAGACCCTCAAGGTAAATCAAGTGATAAAAAGACAAGTAAAATGTAACAAGTAAAATGCGATCAAGTAAACATGATGTGAAACATATGAGCAACTTAATCAAACACATGACAGTCATATGAAAATGAGTACAATGATCATATAGCAAAGCAAATGATCATCCAAACATGCAATCAATAAAGCACAATGGCATACGAATACAACACATAAACACGATGCGATGAGAGCAACAAAGTATAGATACTAAAAGTAACTCAAAGCACCATAAAGTAACGAGAAAACAAGCATAAAGTAAAACAAGACAAAACAAGGTTTTCTAAAAAAAACAATGTCTTCTCCCCCTTGGTATATGCATCTCTCCTATGGCTTTCTCTCCTTATGAATGTGCACAAGGTAGAATTTCTCCCTAAGAATATGCACATGAGTCATATAGAAATGATGATACACTTCGGTATACTCTCCAATATAAATTGTTAAAATATTCATTTTATATATATAGATATATATATATATATACTATTACTATTACTATTTTAAAAAAAATTATGTGCAGGGGAGGGGGGGCCATGGGCCCCCTCAACCCCTTAATAGTTCTATCTATGTTTAGATAGATTACTTGATCAAGCATCCGAGTTTGAAAATTGTGAAGCTTAGGGGTTGTTTGGATTTGTGGGTTTCCATCACTCATCACCCAAAATAAGTGGGTCCCACGAAGAAGAAGCTTGTTTGGATGAGTTTTGGGATATTATTTCCATCACTCAGTTCGCACAAAGCTAGGTGATGAGTTACTAAAAACAAACAAACAAAAAAAAAAAAAAAAACAAAACAAAACAAACAAAACAAAAAACACAAACAACACAAAAAAAAAAAAAAAAAAAAAAAAAAAAAAACACACACACACACACACACACAAAAGTTTTAGGTGTTTTTGAGTTACAAAAATAGAGTAACGGTGGCATTTTCGTAAATACACACATCATTTGGGCCCATGATCAAAGAGGAGTCAAATTGGGCTCTCCTTTTCGTACTTCCCACCAACGGCTCTAATGACAAATATTGCAGTTCACACCTACAACCACATCACTTCCTCTGCACAACCACATCCATTCCTCAACACAGCCCCATCTTCACATAAATCCCCTCAACCCAGCCATGTCTAGCAAGCCATCTGACCTGCTTCAACCCACAGCAACCATAGCTCAAACCAATGAGAAGGATGACGGCAAGATTCACAAGTTAACCTTCGAGCATTTTTTTCAAAGTTTTAGAAACCCTAAGGTAGATCCACCACTCTCTCTTCCTTGAACAAACACGAATGGGTGCCTAGGACGGAGGAAGGAGGTACAAACGTAGGTTGTGGGTTTAGTTTTAGGGACAAGGAAGGAGGAAGAAAGCCCATCCATCATCGGTAGCATCGGCGCAATTGGGTGAGGATTGAATAGAGGACATTAGAGGTGTTGAGGCGCAAAAGGAAAGTGAAGAGGAAGGTTTGGTAAATTTGGGTTTTGGGGTAAATGGGGTGAGGAGGGGACAGGTAGGGGTTCTGGAGCAATGGTAGCATAGGTCAGAGTGTGGGTCCCACATTTTTGAGTTTTTGGATTTGAAAACATAATCAGGTTTAGGTGCCAAACCAGGCTTAGGTGATATTTGGGGGTTTTTGAGTGATAGGAAATGAGTTATAGGGTGATGAGTAATTAGTGATAAGTGATGATATTTGAATGATGAGTAATGAGTAATGATATTTTTACACCCAAACAAGGCCTTAGATCCTAGATCCCCAAAACGTCTCCTTTGTATTGCTGAATCATATTCTCAATGCTATTAAAGCACTCTATTCTCTTACAATCAAGACTCTGAGGATTCTCTCACTTGGGTATACTCTATTGATGGCTCTCTCCCTAAAGTCAGCTTATCTTCTGGCAAGGGGTTCAAACCCCTTGAACCCGGATACCATGTCAATGACATGGGTATAGAAGACTGAAGTCCCTCCTTGTGTCCAATTCTTTCTCTGGCTATGCATGCACAACAGTATACCTACTAGGGTAGTTCGAGTTCAAGAGGTTTAAATCTCAATCCAATATGTACTATGTGTCACAAAAATAATGAGTCCATTCATCACCTCCTCAGGGGCTACAAGATAGCTCAAAGGTTCTACCAAAATCTAAGATTTCCTTACTGCCTAAGGGATCCTTTTAACCAAACGGTTGGGGACTGGCTCAAGACCAGCTGTAAAGCTAGAGTTAATTCAAATTTTCTAGGCATACCATGGAAGATTCTATTCCCAATAGGAGTTTGGCATTTATGGCTGCACCGAAACAACTTTATTTTTAGAACAGGAGTTGCCGATCAAAAGTTTTTCAAGAGTTGCATTAAAGCAGCGCAGAGTACTTCTCCATTGCTGTGAAGGCAAAGGTTCATAGCTCCAAAACTATTGTCCCGGTATCTTGGAAAAAACTACCAGAGGGATGGGTGAAGTTAAACATAGATGGTTCGGCCTTAGGGAACCTTCAGAAGGCAAGGGGAGGACAATAAGAGGATATGCTAGAGCGCTCAACAACACCAACAGCTTTATGGCAGAGCTGTGAGCCTTAAGGGATGGTTTAATTCTTTCTAAAGAGCTTGGATTGAATAATTTAATTGCTAAACTGGATGCCTTAAGTATTGTGATGCTCATGAAAAATAACTCTATCAACTTGTTAATGGAACATTTGTTATTTAACTGCAGGAACCTATTGAAAACTATCCCCAACAAGTGGATAATGCACATACCGTGAAGCCAACCAATGCGCTAATGGCATTAGATATAAGAAAACTAGCTATAATATCACATTAGAATCTATACCACTGTAGCTACATTTTTCCAACAACTAATAATTGATAACAAATAAAAGTAATTTTCTCTTTCACAAAGTTGTATGTGCTTAACAACCAAGTCCACAAATATCTTGTCCATGGATGGCATCCAGCTTGCCCTTAAACGTTCCTGCTTTGGCTAATGACTGGCTTGACTATCCATCTAAAAGTGAAGAAAATGTATTAGAAATCAATAATATGCCAACTAACATAACAGATCAAAAACTTCTTGCTAAAAGGCCAAGATTTTCAGGTCTACAACAAATGGTGCTGAGCATATAGAGAAAATATGGTGCCGAGCAAAATTTAAGTCTACAACATAGAGATGCTACTTTTACACTATAAAATTATAATCTAATTGACATGAAGTTTGCCAATGTTTTCTCCTATAAGTTTGTTTATTGATCATATAGTTTTAACTAGTGAAATTCATTTATCTTGCATCAGGTATTCATAAAACAGAACTACTCTGTGGGTTCCACTTAATATAAAAATTGGATAAACAGGAGAAAAAGGACACGGTATAAAGCTGACCCACTGCCTATAAAGCTGGCAAAAATACTGACATAAAACTGGGTGTTAACGGGCACAGTAAAGGTGCCCGTTATCACAACCCTATCCACAAAACTCAGTATTATAATGAAAAAGAAAATTATAAATTTGTTTCTTTAAAACAAAAAGTTCGAATGACGATGTTACATCAAATAAGCGGTACTCCAAGCATGACTGGCTTGTCTGCAGTACTCTAAAAGTGGCAAATCTTTCGTTTTATAGCTCCTCGCTGGTTAGATGAAAATGAGGATGCCTCAACATTTACTTTGAGCCTGTTGGTAGGACACTGATAGATTTCATACATAGATAACTGAGGTAATCAAGGCTAATTAAGTGGCTATTGCTGACATCATTACATGGACAGACAAAGGCAAAATTTTAATTCATGAAAGGTGCTAGAAGAGTTGTCAAAGTGATGATTGGGGAAAAACCTTAGATGTCCTGGGCCCCAAATGTAATGTATACATGACAAAAAAATTTCTGAAACCGTGACTCACATGGATCTTATATGCAGAGTCAACAAATTAAATTCAAGTTTTCCAAAGTCTAGGGACTCGAAAGAATCTCAGCAATTGATTACCACTTTACATACAATGATCAGCTTTGTAATGGTTTTAAAAATTAATTAGCCACTATATATCAGCAATAAACCTTCAAATATATCTACCATCATTGAGATAGCATTAAAAATAAATAAATAAATAAATAAAAACCTACTGGTACCTGCTTTTAGTACTGCAAAGTAGCAACAGGATCCTGTTACAGCTCTGGTCCTAAGGCAAATATGAGATGCATACTACAACAGCTCGGACCCTAAGGAAAATAATTTGCAATGGCCAGTTTACCCAACTGAGGCAATCACAGTAGACCTAGTGCACACCATAATCTTTTCACTAAGGACTATCTTTCCCAAAGCATTGAGAGCTCATCCAGTAAATTCGAGGTCCATAATGAGAAAAATGTTTTCAAAATCTAATCACTTCTGCAGCAAACAACATTCAGAAATCTATATATATAGGAAAAACTGCCCATCAGTTTCATTAGGCTTACTAACCAAAATCCATTTTAGATATAAAAAAGCATCAACAACAACAAAGAGAATAATGGAAAATAATAAATAAGTAGTTGGAAACAGAGGCAATTAAGAACCTCCTATCCTCTTAATCCTCAACTTTTGATCCCCATATTCCAGGTAATGGCAAAGTTCTTTCCTACAGCAAATGACAAACCCTTGATCTCTACCATCAATGTCTTCACCTTATTTCCACCATCTTCCTGTTCCTCCAACACGTTTTGCTTGGTTGTGCTTAACTCTATGTTCGAAGCACCCGTCACCGGTTTTCCATCAACCTCAAGTGCAGATGCCTGACCACTTCCATCCAGTCCCAACACCGTAACCTTCTCAATGTACAAACCCTGAGCTAAAGCAAACTTGCCCTCCTGGACTTCTGACCACACCTTCACAGTTCCCTTATTAATTGTTGCATAAAAATCAATATATGTGGAATACCCATTTCCAAGTTTCATTTCTGGCAACTCATCATCATCAATGAAAAGGTTCCCTTTTGCTTCCCCATCAGGCACCCCTGCTGGGAAGGTCACTATGAGGCTGAAAGGTGTCTTTCTAGCTTCCTTTGAAATCATTCCACCCTGCTGCATTGGTAAAATGGTATTTTGATATAAATGCACATTAACCACATGCAAAGGCGCATCAAGGGTAACATTGATCCCGTCTTTTGATGTGATAGTCTGCGTCATATCAAACAAACTGTACCAAGAACCTGGGGGAAACAGAGCTGTAACCTCTGATTTTCCCTGCTCAAGAACTGGAGATACCATGAGACTGCTCCCTAGCAAGAATTGGGTGCTCAGCCCATAAACCTCAGTGTAAGTTGGGAATGAGAAGAAAAGTGGCCTGGCAATTGGGGCTCCACTAATATGAGCTTCGTAGTTCAAGGTGTACAGATAAGGCAGGAGCTTATACCTCATGCCCAAAGCATTTCTGGCAGACTCAGCTACTGATTCCCATTGATAAAGCTCCTGTCTTGGGGAGTAGTAGTTTGCATGATCCCTTGAGAACGGGTAGAAAGCACCAACTTCAATCCAACGATTGCAAAGCTCTTCTGTTGGTTGTGGATAAAACCCACAAATATCTGATCCAACCATTGGCACCCCAAATATACCAAAATTGAGCATTGTGGAAATTGAGTACCTCAAATTCTCCCAAGTGCCTTGGTTATCTCCAGTCCAATGGGCAGCATAGTGGCCTGAACCAACATAAGTCGAGCGAGATAATATAAATGGACGCTTACCCTCGAGTCCTTGAAGGCCTTTGTGAGTTGCAATGGATTGAGAGAAACCATAGAGACTGTGAGCATCATACTCCAAAACGCCATTGTAGTGAACTGCACTAGTCGCTATTGTTTTGAACCCTACAGGTGCCTGCAAACCTGAAGCATTTATCTTGTAAGGAGGATCATCCCATCTTGTCTTGGTAATGTTCTTGCAGTCCAAGCAGCATACCCAGCCAGGTCCTGTCCCAGTGGGACACTGCTTGCCCTTTGGGATTTTGCACTTCCCAGAACAGAAATTTGAAGCTTCGTTCATGTCAATCCATAAACCATCAACAGGGACAAGCTCGTGAAAGCGGCGGATTTCATCACCCCACCATGACACGGTTTTTGGGTTTAGGAAGTCAGGGAAGTTTACAGCCCCTGGCCAAACTTGAGCTAAGTAGGGTTCACCCTCATACTTGATGAAAACATCATCGGCAATGCCCCTTTGATATACTCCGTAACTGGAGTTAACAGCAATTCCAGGATCAATAATGACAACATATTTCATACCAATGCTATGTATTTTGTCTAAGAATGCCAAAAGCTTTGGACGAGGGTAATTTTTGGGGTTGAGGGTGAAGTCCTTTTTCCCATCCGTGTGATCATCATCATTCCAAATCACATCAAGTGGGATTTTAGCCTTTTGGTAGTTCTCAACAACGTCTTCAACTACAGATAGGTTATGGTAACCCCATCTGCACTGGTGGAATCCTGTAGCATCAAATATGAGCAAGAAATTAATAAAATGAATCATACTTTCTTAATTTCTTAGTGTAGCTGCTTTGGCTGAATTACATATGCATCATTAGACCCTTTGATTAATTAAAACAGTTGGAAGAGGAACATGCAATGCATAGTTCATGATGCAGAGGTCTGGCTGTTTAGAACAACTTGAGGTGTGATGGTACTTTTATAACAAGAATTGCTCTTGCTTGAAAATTCAGAATTTTAGCCAGCTAGATTATAAGAGAGAATAGGTTAAGAAGCCTAAGAATTAATTCCTATTCCACCTTATTAGCAGGTCATATATCAAGATGATCAAGTAAACTACTTTTTATCAATTGCGTTGTTGCTTTTATTCTTTAAATAAATCTATTTGTATAAGTAAAGAGGCCATTATATTGTTGAGATTTCAAAAGGCTAAAGAAAAAGAAGCCTAACAATTTGAAAAATGAACAAAGAGTAACACAAAATTAGGTTAGTCATAACTTTACATTTAGTTTTATTCATTTTTCTAATTGTAGGTATATTGAGTGTAATTAGCTAAAGACATGATATACCCTAAGCAAAATTGTAGATAGTACCAAAATTCAATCAAACTTTATTAGCATGAAAAGATTAATAGATATTAGATGTACTAAATATTTTTACTGAACAATTAAATTTTTATAATTATTAATTTATTTAATCTTTTCCCTTGAATTAGTTTTAATTGAAATATGTTGCACATATGGCCCCTGGAGTGTAATTCTTGCTCTGCCACTGCTCTACATTTTCCAACTGATTCTTACATGTCAAGATATTAACTTAGAGAAACGAACTTATAACATTGTCTACTAAATATAGAAACATTAACATGTTCACGTGTAAAGTATGCAAGATGAGATGAAAGTTATCTATAAGAAACATTAACTTGTGCAGATATGCCTTCTCAAAGATAATTTAGAATGGAAGATGTAACCAATTTATGCGATAGATGAATTGGCCCATTTATTGGCATGCCGGTAACCTCTTACAAGCTGACAACACATTGGCACCCATGTGCTGATTCCAACTTCCAACTGTTCTGAACCCCAAGAAAAGCCCAAGTAATCACAGAGATTTAAAAGAATCACTTTAAGGCATCATACAATGGAAGAATTATCATTAGTACTTTCTAAGTTTCTAGCCTAAAAAGGCAATACGCTTTCTAAGTTTCTAGCCTAAAAAGGTAATAAGCTTAAGTTGCCAAGGGCTTTGTAGCCCAATGGCATGTCAATTCGAAACTAGGGTTCATTTCACTTAAGGTTTTATTTTATAAATAATATAACACTAGATACACTTTTAGAATTGTCATATTTAATGGACCCGTCAAGATAATGATATGCAACCAAAAGTGTACAAATGTTATAATCATGACAAGTCCAGTACACAAGAACACGGGACCCAATCTTTGCCCATATTTTATCTAAACCAAAAAATGAATTCATTTCGAGTTGCTTGAGAGAATCCTAAGCCACACAAGAAAGAAAAGGTTAATTCATAAGTCATTTTGTCTTAAGTCCTCCAATTATTTCTCACACCGACATGAGACTAGCTGTAATGCAAGGGGACAACAATTACACGGGTACACATTCCCCACAACCTAAGGCAGTCTCCCTTCAGAAGACATGGAAGTGGTAGATGGAAAGTATTGGCCCAGATAGAGGAATGCTGTTGGAAATGGCTGCCTAGAATTAGAATCAAATGGGCCCTTACCACACAAGCATCACAACATTTTCTGATAGAAGTTGGACAATGATGATGATGATGATTCAATTTCCACCTCATGTAAGTGTAGCGAAGATAATTTTAGAAGGAAAAACATTGTATGAAAAGATTAATAATCATGTGCTTTCTGGGGTCCACCAGCTCCTTTGTACAAAAGTGTGAAAAAAAGGTAAAAGTCGGAGCAAAATGCAAGAAAAATATTAAAATACGTGAGAAAACTAGAGATTCCAACTTTATGTGTGGCTCATCAGTAGCATGGACCTTAAAATATGAAAGATAAAAAGATAAACCCGGTTTTTTTTTCCCCTTGGATAAAATCAAGAAGACCTTTTTGCCTTTTTGGTCTACAAGATCTTGGTTTTATAAAAAGAAAAACATGTTTCCTTAACATGTTAATTTTTGTGATTCTTCTAAAAATGCGTGTTGTGTTCAATGTCAAATATTCGAGCGAAGCATTGTAAAATCTTGTAGACCTAAAAGGTTGTTTCTGAGCATATGACCAAGTAAATAATTAGAAGAGAACAAGATAACAATATAGTAAATTAAACGGGGGGGGGGACCAACCCACCAACCTAAATTAGAAAATAACAAAGCATCCCGATCTTATGGCTTTAATCAACCACCAATCAGCATTTACCAACAAACCAAATCAATAGGTGGTTCTAATTCCTTACATATCTTACAAATGGGTTTGCCAATATGATATTATATTTGTCTGTAGCACTAGCAAGATTATAAATGACATAGTTTACAAAATGACCCAGAGTTTACTAGAACATAGTACTGATTAGAGAATAAATCAATCCACCAAAAAGTACTATTTTGAGATGGTGAAAACTTTTCCTGTCAGTTCCATCATTTTATTTATTTATTTATTTATTTTCAGTCTTTTGACCAAACTATTCCATTCCTTACACATGATACATGCCAAAAACAACCATTAACCGGCTTCTCCGGTTGTCTATACATGTGTTACCTCAACCTGTCAATTTCCAACACATTCATTGCCTAATCTTCCTTACACACAAATTAATTAGCGAATTAAAACAAGGTACAAGCCTGTGACATTATTCACCAATAATTCACCAATAAAGTTATGAATGCAGTAAATTAAAGGAAGAGAAAAGTAATGGGGGAGAGAGAGTGAATCATACCGAGAGACCAGTAAGGCATTGGAGCTGGTCTGCCTATGAAAGAAGTGTACTGATCAACCACACCTAGAGGTGTAGGGCCAGCAAAGAAGTAAAAATCAAAGACACCACCAATAACCTTGTATGTCAATGAAGTCCCTCTGTAAAACACATCCATCCCATTGCTGTTTAGCAACAAAACCGAGTGTGCATAAGGCCTCCCACCGACATTCCTAAGATCCATGTACACCGGGTGTGACCCATATAGATCAGCATTAAGATTGATAGCCGATATATCAGTGGTATACAGAGTGTATGGATCATTTGGATACAGTTTGATCCCATGTGGCTGTGTGTTCTCTCCCAAGCCGTACAGTGAAGCATCTCCTGGTAACTTAGTGGAAATCTCGAGGTACTGGTCCTTGAACACCAAATTGCCAAATGGGTCTGATTTATCTGAGCTTGAATTGAAGAGGGTTTGCCCATTTGATTTTCTCTTCACAGCGAACCCAAATGGGTCTGAGGTGTAGCTGAAAATGAGCTCAGAGCCTGTGTACTCAGACACTGTTATTGGGCTCTTCCTTGACCTCCCAATAGTCTGCCTTAATGGCGGTGGTTGGTCCCTAGGCAAAAGACTGTACGGTACCTCCCATCTCTGCCTCTGTGCATCAGTAATGTGGACCCTCAATCGATCCTGCGTTTCATGCCTGTACAGAAATCAAGAAACATCAAACGGCTGAGAGGTGCATTTTCAAAAAATAAGAGAACCAGAGGAAGAGTAGTAGGGGATAACATACTTGACAAAGAGCTGCAAGTGAGGAATATCAGGGCCGTAGACATTGTTGTTCTTGATGACAATGAGGTGGCCCACAAGGCCTCCATCAGGGGTCTCCTCAATGGAGATGAGACGGTAGCCTTGGCCAATCTTGGTTGGTGGGTTGGACTTGGAGGATGAGTTTACTACAGAACTACTACATAGTAGCAAGACTAGTAGAAGAAGAGAAGAGAGAGTTAATAATGGAGGAGGAGTAGGAGAAACCATGGCTTATATTGGTACTGTGAGTGAGAGTGAGAGAGTGTGACACTGAATAACTGTTGAAGGTTGGGTTTTGATATATAGAGCCGAGTGATAGTTGTGATTTGTGAACTAAAGACTAACTAAAGAGTCATTGGATACACGTGTGTAGTAGAAGATAACACGGTGCGTGGTAAATGATGATGATGATGGTCATTGGTCAGTGGGGTCTCCCTTGTCTCACTCAATTTCTGACTGACAAGACAAAAACTTTAGATCTGAGGAACTGAGAGATTCCAAGAAAATCTCATGATTTGGGAAAAACTTAGATCCAGTTTGAAAACCAAATGAAGAACTCTGCATTGCATTGAAAGATTGAAACTTCGAATGTGACCGTGGAACTGGGAATTTTGCCGAAATGGGATAGGATTATAGAAAATTGAATTACAAAAGAGTGTTGCACAATTAAACTTCTAGACATACGAATCTAAAGTGAGAGCATTCAGATTGTATTCCTAAAATTTCATTTCTTCTCCATTTTTTTTTTTTTACTACCTAAGTGTTTGGGAAATCAACAATGTTCTCTATAGGTCTATATATAAGAAAGCAGTCAAAGCACGGTAACAAAATGATATTTTAAGGAATGATTAGGAAACTAATTATAGCATTTTTTAGGTTTATCCCCTAAATTGGTTTTTTTTATCCTATTTTAGAGTGATGAATTGGGAATGTTGAACAATGTTAGTATTGTTGTTTAAACAACAGTTTTTGTTGTTTAAACACCACAACACGTATTTTTACATTTCCACAACACTTAACTAACGTTACTAGAAATTTCTTACTAAACGAATCCTAAAAGATTACAAAGGGGAGCCATAAATCTCATCCTTAATGACAAAAACAAAATAAGAAGGGCCAAAACCTACATAAAAAGACACAAACATGTTGTTCCTAGAGGACCAATTGGCTAAGGCCCATTTGCACCTCTAGCCACCCAGAAGATACAACAATTTTGGATTTGAGACTTCAAAGCCAAAATATCCGAGCAGATACAAGTAATTCTCCATGGAATTTCCATACTAGGGGAGGATAAGGCATCAACACAAATTTTAGAATTAATTTCAATACAAATTGCTTCAGCATCTAAATCTAAGGCCAACCAAAGAGTCCATTTGATTGCTTCTACCTTTGCTTGGAAATGGAAGGTGGTGTTCACTCTTTTACAGCAAGCAAATACCACCTCCCCTCTCCAATCCTTAGCAATCAAGCTGGATATTTTGTATTTTTAAAAGCCTATCCAAACTTGGAGATAGACCCTCAAAGTGAACTTGATTTTTAGTCCTCCAAACAACATCACAAACCGCCACCCCAAATAAAGGGAAATCTTCTTTGTTATCTTGACTCAATTTAACATCAGGAGGGAATAACAAAAATTGAATAAATGGGAAGTGGAGGAAAATCTTAGCCCATCAAACCTTAACCCCCACTTACTTTTAAACCATATGGCTCTTACCAGAGGACATTTGATATGATCTAATTAGGTAACAAAAAACATGACCAATTTCACCAAACAAGTTATGATTGATGCATAATACAAGTGATATCATAGTGTTTCATATGAAAATGAAATTCTAATAAGTATAATATGTCACATCATATCTTATAAAATTTATTTTTTTGCTATTTATATCTTATTAAATTCGTTTCCATATATTGACCCAAAAAAAAAAAAAATTACTATGTCTTTAGCATGAATGGGTGTTTATTCTTATCTATGATGGGTTGTTCAACTGAATATGGACATTAATTTTTACATAAAATAATTTTAAAAATTCTAAATATATTTCTAATATATTCTTTTTGCCTTTTTTTTTTTTCCTGAATAAATTAAACACTCAATAATAAATAATACATAAACCACTTAAGTTTATTGATATTCACTTTTAATATTTCACAAGAAAATATGTACAACTATCCTACATGAAATTTGAACTAAAGTTAAATCACTAGCAAACATAATTAATTATAAAGAGCTTAAGAATAAAATATAATATGATATTTAAATAAAAATTGCGTGGGGGCAAAAAACCGAGGCCCAATGGGGGATTGGGCTTAGATCAAGGCCCAATGGGAGATTGGGCTTAGATTGAGGCCGACTACAATTAATTTGCACAGATGAGAATGCAAACCAACACTAGGGCTTCTTATCTAACAAGTAAAAGTCAAAAAACGTGTATAGATAGAAAAACATAGTCTTAACAAGTTAAAGTAAGCGTAAATAGTTATATTAATGTTTCCTCTAGCAGTTGAGGAGCCCTACTACACTTAAGGTATTATAAGTTAATGAATGATTTCCCCTCTCTACTCTGTAGGTTTCAATCCCTATTCATTGGGATTCTTCCTCCTTTTATAATGGTCTTCTTTTCATCCTGATACTGGATACTTGTCCCATCCCATCTTTGGAAGATGTGCTGAGTGAACTATAGGTTGTCTTGGCACTGTTTAGGTGTCATTCAATCATAAATGTGGTTGAAATAATTGTTGCAATGTATTCAATGCGGAGGTGATAGATGCTTCCCTAGGAAGCTTTCCTCCCCTCTCCCCCCCCCCCCCCAAAATCCACAATTGTTACTGTTGCCTCCCTCGATTTCCTGCTTTCCAACCTAGTGTGGACTTCAGCTCAACCTCTTCTAGTGGTTCATGTCCGATGGCCTTCCTTGGGCTATCTAGATTTGTCCACCAAGCTCCTCTTCTAAGTCATCTTGGATTACACAGGTCAAGGAAACTATCAATTACGCTTGCATACTCCTTGGGCATGGCCCAATAAAGGTGATACTCTCGGAACCCCCCCCCCCCCCCCCACCACGCACAAAAATAATTAAATAAAAGGTAAGAAAAATCATAATGAAGAGTTAAAAAAAGAAAAAAAAGAAAAAGAAAAAAGCACTCAATCATAATAGTAGAACCAATGTAGTAAATATTTGCAAATGTGAATTATCCATCAAGTTTTTGAGTTATATCATTAATATTTTTATCTACTATATAGAAAATTTTGCATAGTGACTATACACTAAAAATAGATCAATAAAAAAAATTAAAATATTTTAACAAAGACTTGGAAAACGGGTCACTCCAATCCAAGTCTGAATCTAGCCCAGTTGAGTTGGATCAAAATCAAGTATGAGTCTAGCCCGGTTGAGTCAGATCAAAATTGAGTACTTGCCAAAAACTAGTCAAACTAAAATAATGTGCTACTCTTATTATCCATATCATTTTTTGGGGTGAATCAATAGGTTCAATTTTGCTAGATCTATTTTTCCATTGCCAATTAAACATAATTTGATAATAAGTGACAATATAAATTGCATGCAAGTAAAAATTATGATTTTTTTTTTATATTACTTTAAAAAAATCAATATAAATAATATCAAGGATGACACAAATAATGAAGATGTGAAACTAGTAAATAATTTATATGAGCTATTTTTTTATCCCAAATTTTAAGGGAGGGATTGTAAGGCACAAAGGGGGATATTTCTTCTTAAGAACATCTATTATAAATTTTTAATTACTTAATAGTTTTGGGTTTTGTAATTTTTTTTATTAACAACAGCTATGATTATTTTCCCCTCTTTAAATAATAACTATTATAACTAATAGTTAGGCTTTTATAAATTTCTTCTCTTTTAAAAGAACATATATTATAGTTTATATATATATATATATATTGATAGTTTGGAGGAGGGGGAATTTTAAAGTGTAGATATCTATGTTGGACACATCATACGTGTCAAACTAGTTAAGTTTCAAGGGTCTTGGCAAAATCTATTAATTATTAGGGTTTTTATAAATTTCACCCTTGCACTTTGATGTAGGGTTTAATTCCACCAATAAAATTTTAAATTTAAATAGAGGAAAAAACACTTCCCCCTTTATGTTTGAGGTAGTTCACAATTCTTGCCCTTATTTTTTAAACCAACCAATTTCCTCCTATATATTTGGGAAATAAGCAAATACATTCAATTTGTTACTTTCTTAGTTAAATCCAATGAAATAAGCAAATGTTTTTTGAGGATTGCATTGTTATTTTGTTGGAATATTGCATTTGTAATCATTGTGATTCCATTGGATTTAACTAAAAAATAACATATTGGGAGTATTTGCTCATTTTTCAATCATAGAGGGAGAAATTGGTCAGATTCAAAGATAAAAAGGGGGAATTGTGAACTATCCCCAACATAGAGGAGAGAAAATATTTTTTCCCCTTTTAAACAATTAATTCCCTCAACATGAGGTTTGTGACAAATCAAATTTCTAGTAATATTTTATAGTGATTTTTAAAAATATCATCCTCGAATTTTGGCTTGACATTCTGCACTCAGGGAGGAGCGGTTCGATTGATAACCCCAGCAAGGTCTATGTGGTACACGTGGTATTATCCATTGCCGTCACATGTCGTGGGGTCGATGAGCTCACACCAGAGACCCCCTTTTTTATTCAGCAAAAAAAAAAAAAATGTCAATTTAGTACTTGATTTTAGATTTGAACAATCAACTCCATGAATTTTAGTATTGTGATCAATCAAATCTTTATTTAAAATTTTTCATTAAAATATAAGGAATTTAATCTTGTGATGTACACAAGTAATAATATCATTTTAAAAATTAGATTATGTGGTAGAAGTTAGAACCATGTACACATCACATGATTAAATTTATAAATCTAAACTGAAATCACTATCAAAATTCTTGTATTTATTTATTTATTTAAACACTAACAGAATTCTAATAAAAGGAAAGATCTAAATTTACACTCAAGTTAAAGTCCAAGGGTGTGTAAAAATGTGCTCCCCCCTAGATCGAGGGTTTTACATGGAGTCGCCACTTATTTAATTTAAAAGGAAAAATAAGAAAACCTTTAATGAAAAATACTTCTGTTGTATTAATGTATATGACAATTTACATCAAATTTTGTAACAAAAATTTACAATGCTTTTTTGTCCTAGATACAATCTAAGAAAAGTAAATTACATTGCTTTATTTCCTAGTTACATTCTAAAAAAGGTAAAATTGTATATACAAAAACATTGTCTAGAACCCTTGATCTTGGTTCGGAGGCTAATTTACGAGATGGGAAGGGATTAAGCACCCATCTTGCCCGGTAAAACCAGTCTCCTAGGTTAAGGTGGCCAATGTCATGTCATGTCATGTCAAACAAATACAAAGAATATGTAATATAAACATGTGATTTGCAGGAATTGTAAATAAATATGTGTTAGGGAATTTGACATAAAGAGAAACAAAAAAATAAAATAAAATAAAACTTGTTAGATAATAATTTTAATGTAAAAAAAATGAAGGTAATGGCATGTTCATCCAAAAGATCAATATAAATAAAGAATTCCTAGCCTAGACATGTTCATCTAAGCATGTGAAGGAAAAACAAAATTGTCATGTTATTTGTCATCAACATAATTGCAAAGAGAAACAAATAAAAAATAAAACCTTTAAGCATATTTGATCATCCAAGAAATTAGGAAGAGAAGTAAAGGAAAAACCCTAGACATGTTTATCTAGACAAAATCAAAATACTTTGACATGTTTGTTCAAGCATTTTTTTAAAAAAAAGTAAAACAACAACCTAGACATGTTCATCTAAGTATTAAAGAGAAAGTTGTGTTTTAGCCTAGAAGTGCTCATCTAAGCATTCAAAAGAAAATTGTGTATTAGCCTAAAAGTGTTCATCTAAGCATGTAAGAGAAAACCAATAAGGCATATAGGCATGTTCATCCAAGCATAGCATAAAAGAAGTGAATAATGATTCGTAAGCATTTATTCTAGCATGTATAAAGAATTTTAAAAAAAAAAATTAACTACTTACCAGCATAATTAAAAGGGGAAGTGATCACTTAAAGGGCTAGGGAGAAAGCAAGGAAGTACCAAACTACAACCAAATTAAGAACAATGGTTGCTCAACAGCTTTTCTTTTCTACTTTCTCACTAGCTCTCTAGAGGGAATTCGAGGTCCAGAAAATGGAAGAGGTCTTCTCTATTTATAGGGGAAGGGATGACTTAGCTTTAAAGCTAAGTTATTAGCTTTCTTCTGAAGTTAAGGGAGGAGATAACCTGTTTAAATGAGCTGGGGACGGATTTGGTATTGATCCCCATTCAAATTTTGAAATGATGCTGCACCTGCTTCGTATTTTGGCTCTAATTTTCTGCTCAAAATTCCAATTGATTCAAGATGGGTGTTTTTTGAAATGAAATTCAATTATCTACAACTTTTTCAGAAATAGAGAAAGCCAAATTTCAACGTTATCCATGCCAAAAATGTGTTTCAAATTGCTGCTGAAAATAGAAACGTCTTTTGAGCATTTTTTGAATTTTTTTCACAGGATGTATTTGTTTCTTTATCCAATTTATTTTTCAAAAATATTTCTTCTGAAGCAAAGGGAAAGTATAAGTCTATTAGATAGGTTGGAACAGATTTGATGTTGAACTCATTTGAAATTTTGAGAGAAAATTGAAGATAATGCTGAATTTGTGTTATCTTCTGCACCTGTTTCGTATTTTGGCCATAACTTGCTGCTCAAAATTCCAATTGATTCGGGATTGATGTTTTCTGAAAGGAAATTTAATTCTCTACAACTTTTATAGAAATAGAGAAATCCAAATTTCAACGTTTTTCTGACCAAAAATGCGATTCAGGTTACTGCTGAAGATAATGACCTTTTTTTTAGCATTTTTCTGTCTTTTTGAATTTTTCATGGATCATATCTCCGGAATTTTTTTAAAAGAGCAGATAAGATGCCATAAAGAAAAACATTTTTTATTAGTATTTATTTTTTTTTTAAATGAAATAAAATGAAATCCAATAAAAAATCACACTTAACTAATTTTAAATTAGCTCTTGTGAGAACCAATCAAAATTAAGTGTTTAAAATGGGACGTGATTAGGCCCATCGTGTAGGCAAGCCATGATCATTGAAAATTGTTTGTATGATAACTTTTGATCAAGTGGTCCGATCAAAACCTATGACATACCATTATGATCGTTAGAGCATCAAGATTTGTTTTGTATCACAAATCTGAAGATCTACCGGTTGGTTAAATGCAAGTTGTAAAATGGGGTGTCTACAGGGTGTTATTTGTAAAAGAAAATAATTCATTAATTTCATTGAAATTGAATAATAAAATAGGCAACAAAAATAAAATAAAAACCACTTTAAATGAGTAAATAATTTAACATAAATCATGGTAATTCTTTATAAAATATGTGAATTGTTTTAGGATATATTCATTTAGAGTAAATCACTAGTAATTAACAGGTCATATGGTAAAAGCACAATGTACCACGGTCTTTTAAGTGTGTTAAATAAAAGGCCAAAGTCCCCTAAAAAAAATTAAAATAAAAGGCCAAAAGGATTGTACACAAAAGGAGAAAGCAAATACTTTTTTTTTTTTTTTTAGAAACAAACAAAGATACATACAAGAGATACAAGAGAGAAGAAAATGGATTTTAATACAAAGACACATCATAAATTTCACTCAAAAAAGTTATAGTAACTTTTAAGAGATCGTGAGACAAGTTATACTATACACAACACACTAAAGGAAATTACAATTTATAGATGCAATTTTTATCGTATAATATATGATATATTTTTTTTAGACAATATATCCAAATGTTTTTTTTTTTTTTTTAGATAGGATAAAACTTCAACTTATGGCATGATTAATGGTGTCCACTCCATATGGTTGTTCTCATCATCTGACTAAGATACTAATTGGTTTTTTTTTTTAAATATATATATATATATATATATAGGCAATGTTTGAATTAGAGATCTCTTATTCGATAATAAGAAACTTTATTAATTGAGTTAATTGGAACCTATTAATAAATCCAAACTTTAGTTTGTAGAGTTATATGTAATTCATCTTTCGTTATTTAAATCATATTTGAGTATTTTCCAGAAGTAGAAAATGATTTTGATTCCATATCTCTAATGATGCCGCAACATAAGATACCATTCAATCCGTCTTGTGTAATTGCTTATAGAAAAAGCATCAAGGATACTCGGAAACAAGAGTCAGTGTTCAAAAAATCCAGATATCAAGAAACATGGAACATGATCCCATAAATGCATTGACATTAGGCAATGAAAGCTATGTTTAAGTACAGACAGAAACAAGAAACTAAATATATAAGAAGATCCAAAGTGGGATTTTGTCTGATATCGTATGGTCTCATGATCTTGCGATCTTCATCTATATATATAACCGAAACCTCTGAAATTCTCATAATTTTTCACGTCAGTATAATATTTAAACAAAATTATCATTTTATTTAAATAAAATTAATTTTTTTAGTCCAAACTTAACCAGAAGTGAAACTTTATTTCTCTAATAAGTCTTAAGTTAAACTCAAACTCATCATTATTATTATTTTTTTTTAAATAAAATTATTTTTATTTAATCAAAACTTAACAAGAAGTGAAACTCTATCTCTCTAATAAGTCTAACTTAAACTCAAACTCAAACTCAAACATTGATAATCTATATAAAAACAAAAATTATAATAGGACTAAAAAAAAAAAAAATTAAAAAAAAAAATTAAAAGACATGTTAATAATCGTGGGTTTGGTTTTGCGTTGAAATTTCTATTAATTATTTTTTTTATTGTACGTGGCAGATAGAATATCTCTACTTTTTTGGAGAAAAATCAAAGATGCAACCTATATCCTCCAGTCTAGGGAAGGATAAAATTTTATTTGATATGTTGTATATAAATTTGTTAAATTTGGTTTGGTTCTGAAGTAGAATTTGGGGATTCTATAAATTTTGAAATTTCAAGTCTTGGGGTTTTTGGCATTTGCATCTCAGTGGGTTGATCTTAATTCTTCACCTTAAATACTTTTTATTTAGGTTTATGTGATTTTTTGTTTTCTTATTAAAAGCTATATTTTTGGTTGATTAATTATTTTTTTGGATTATTATTATTATTATTATTTTTCAAAATGTCTGTTTACACATTGTTGGATTTTTTTCAGAGTCAATAGTTTTTCCGTGCATCACACGAGTTAGCGATTAGTAAAATATATACCTCTTTTTTCTTCCGTGTTTTTGAAGGTATATATCGTATAAGACATCTAATTTATTTATTTGTTTTGTTGTTGTTATTATTATTATTATTATTATTATTGAGAAGGATGTTATAGAAGCCAAATTGGCTAAGAATACAACATTGAGTTGTGGAGAAATGATCTTAATTCTTCATCTTAAATACTTTTTATTTAGGTTTATGTGATTTTTTGTTTTCTTATTAAAAGCTATATTTTTGGTTGATTAATTATTTTTTTGGATTATTATTATTATTATTATTTTTCAAAATGTCTGTTTACACATTGTTGGATTTTTTTCAGAGTCAATAGTTTTTCCGTGCATCACACGAGTTAGCGATTAGTAAAATATATACCTCTTCTTTCATCCGTGTTTTTGAAGGTATATATCGTATAAGACATCTGATTTATTTATTTGTTTTGTTGTTGTTATTATTATTATTATTATTATTATTATTATTGAGAAGGATGTTATAGAAGCCAAATTGGCTAAGAATACAACATTGAGGTGTGGAGAAACATTTTTTATCCACACAAAAAAAAAAACTTATGACATATATAACATGTCTAACAAGGTTATGAAGTGCAGAATTGCCTTCCTGACGTGTGAGAAAAGCTAAGCTAATATGGCGAATCGACTTTGCTTCAAAAATCAAACTTCGTAAATGGCTAAAGAATCATCTGCGTCCTTCAAGGAGTTAATTGTGGTCTCCAAGTCACCTTCTAGAACAGCGGTGGGAAAACCAATTTCAGATGCAAAGTCAAGGGCCCACATTGCTGCTAAAGCTTCCACTTTAGCAATATAATTAGGGAGTATCAAATTTTGTTATCAAATAGAGACTTACTTGGTCAAATTGGATTATGGTCCACAAATCCAAAAGTAACACTCTCATCTCAAATCCTAATAAGTGACAGGACAAACCCAAAAGTAACTCTCCCATCTCAAACCCTAATAAGTGACAGAACTTGGAGTTTGAGGGCGGCTTTACTATTAATTGTGTGTTGTGTGTGGTAACTCCAGCTTTTGACTCTACTACTTTATCACTAAAGATTTTTTTTTTTTTTTTTAACTTTTTAAATAACCAAATTGTTTGTTTTGGGAAAAATAGATTGATTAATTTTTTTTAGCTTTATTATTGGTAATTTTTGTTGTTGGACTAATTTTTTGGGACTTGTATATTTTGTTTTAGTTTTAATCTATTAATTTTTATGACCTTTAAAAGGTGAAAAATGCTAAAACTACAATTTTTTTATAAATTGCTAATGTGATAAGTGGTTATTGATAAGTAAAAAGTGATACATGTGTGCGAACTAATAAGAATTTGCTACCTTAATAGTTTGCAGAAATGTTGTAAAAAAGTATGCGACCAAAACATTACTCTTAAAAAAATTGGTGACATTGTTAAAGGGGTAAAATGTAATTTTATTAAACAAAATTATTAAAATTAGTACCTATTAATATACTAATATTTTTTTTAAAGACATTTAGGGAGGCCATTGGCCCCTAGTCAATATATAAATCCATCCCTGATCCCACCGAACTAAAGTTTAGAGGATAAAAAGAAAAGAGAGGAGAGGATGTGCTAATTAGTTGAAGTTAGGCAGGCTAAGATACATACAAAGATGAAAGTAGTCCCGCTTTCAAGTTTCAACAGCAGAGGCATGTGCATGTTGATGTAATGAATAGAACAATGGAATAGGGGGAGAGTTGTGGGAAATCGTATTCTAATTTCTTTTTCCCTAATTTCAACAAGTTTTATAATGGTCTTTTTTTATTTAATATTTTATTTAATCTTAGGTGAGTCATTAAGTTTGCCAAAATATTAATATTAAACTAATGCTATTGCTATCCCTATCATGATACTTAATTAGGTCAGGTGAGTCATTATTCTATCTGAACGGATATGTGTATTAACTGGTTAAAAATTTTAATATTTTATATCCGTTCAGATAGATTTAGAAATTTTTAATTTGCAATGGGTTTTTCTTGGATTCGATTGTATAATATTATAATGACAAGCTTGATTCGCGGCTATGGGTTTTTTTTTTTAATAAATTTTTTTTAGCAAAAAAAAAAAAAAAAAAAACATAGCCGCGAATCAAGCTTGTCATTATAGTAGCACGTGTGGAGGCAAATTTTCTTTAGATTTTGCGAGGGTCATTATATTGACTGCCATACACTTAATCTAAAAGGAAAATGACAAAATTTAAAGTTAACAATTTAAGTCTAAGCTGTAATTGGCATCGCTCTTTGGTGACATGTTCTCAAATCGCAATTTTTCCAATTACAACTTTTTAAAAGCTTTTGTTAACAATTACCATCAGGCTTGTGTTAAGGAAAAATTGATTGGGTCCTATTGCATTGGGATGCAATAAAAACAAAAATAAAAAAATAAAAAATATTTCTTTAATTGATTGAAGTGCGATTGCACGATAAATTATAATAAACAACTTAATATTAACTACTTCCTCCAAGAACTCATTAACCAAGTTTAAACTTCACATATAGCTTTTTCAATCAATCTCATCTTCAAAACACTAACAAATAAATGTTATCAAACTGAGGCACTAAGTCACCGTTTGTGCCAGACTTGTTTGGTTACCTTTTTTTTAAATCCTTTAAATCTAACATTTTCTCACTTTTTTAAAGTACAAATATATTTTAACATACTTTTAACAAAAATCAAAAAGCAAAAAAAAACTGAATAAGCTGATGCTAGTCATACACAAAGTTACAAAAGTTGATGAAACTTAGTTCACCTCATCACTTTTATACCACTGAATCACTGATAATGCAAGGCTCTGATTTGGTAGAATTTTAGGGATGGACCAGCCTAAAAAAATAATGGGGATGAAATTTTCTATAAAGACATCTTAGCCCAATATACTGCTAGAGAGATCCAAACCAATTGAATAGGCCCTCCAATGTGGACTCTAATCAAATGTATCACGGCAGAAAATATGAGCAAACTGACAAAAATTTAGCAGCCCAATCTTTCAAAGAGTTCACGTGAGTCGAGCTTATCCCCATCCACATCATTGGATTTCCCAAGATGCTATGATGGGTATACAACAGTAACAAGATCCAATTATTACAATGGTCGAAAAGTTTTTTGTTTATACATGCTATTAGGTCACTCTGCATTTTAAATTGGTTCATACATAGGGATGTTTTGGACTTACACAGAGATATTGACTTATAAAGACAAAAGTTAAAATAAGAAAAAAGAAAAAAGAAAAAGAAAGAGATAAATTATTAATTTGGTTCTCAAGTAACTAGAAAAATATTAATTTGGTTCCCAATTTAGTCTCCCTAATAAATTGTATTTAGTTGTTTGAAAAATTATTGAAGCCTTGTTGGTTGCCTGTAAGAGGCTAAAAGACAGCAAGTTGTGATCTCGCATGAAATTTTAAGGCTAATAACTTATGTTGATGTGCTAAATAAGAGGTCTTAAAAAAAAAAAAAAAAAAAAAAAAAAAAAAAAAAACACAAATGAAATATATATTTAATTTGCAAGATAACACAAATGAAGTAGTGTTGGAAAATATTTCTTAAATATTATAAGAACCAATATTATATATGTGGGTACAAATTATAACTTCTATAACTTTTATAAATATGTGTTTAATTTGTGATTATAGAAAGAATATATTTCACAGATCGGATATAAGCGTTTTCTCTTTTAAAGCATGTGCTTCACATGTTGTGGGGCTCACACACTATGAAAATGATGAATATATCCCATATATAAGATAATTATTGTGAGAGAAGGTTGATTGTACATGATTTCATATAATCATATTTGCTGTTTGGATCAAACAACAATACTCATACATAATTTTTCAGTGAACACAAGTACCAATCCATCACTCCCAAAAAAAAAAAAAAAAAAAAAAAAAACAAGAAATGTACCATTAGTTAGGAATCACAGACCTGGGCTTGACCATGGACTAAATTATAATAGAAATGGGCCTCAGATGGTTGGTTCTAAGAGGAAAATCAACCAACAGCTTTATTTCTGGTACAATTTATTCAAGCGAATTAAACTGTTTTTACTTCCCCAAAATGAAACATCAAATGGAAACACCATTCAAGAACAAACCAATGTGTTCAATTTCTCCTTTTTTCCTTTTTGTTTTTTGTTTTCAAAAAATTATTTTTTTTTTTTTATTTTTTGCGTGTGAGAGAGAAGAAGTGACCACCGTTTAAGAATATTAAGAAAGACATAATTTGAAAGTTCAATTTTGGGTTGCTAGTAGCTACATTTTAAGATCTTGAAAAAGCATAAAAAACGAGATAAAGAGAATAACAAAAAATCCTTTAACCAAAAAAGAAAAAAAAAGAAAAAAAAAGAGAGAATAACAAAAAATCCTACATAATCCTCTTATCCTCAACCTTTGGTCCCATTTTCCAGGTAATGGCAAAGTTCTTTCCTACATCTAATGACAAATCCTTAATCTCTACCATCACTATCTTCACCTTATCTCCTCCATCTTCCAACACATTTTGCTTGGTTGTGCTTAACTCTATGTTCGAAGCATTCGTCACCGGTTTTCCATTAACCTCAAGTGCAGATGCTTGTCCACTACCATCCAATCCCAACACTGAAATCTTCTCAATGTGCAAACCTTGATCTAAAGCAAACTTGCTCTCCTGGACTTCTGACCACACCTTCACAGTTCCCTTAGTAACTGTTGCATGAAAATCAATATATGTGGAATAACCATTTCCAAGTTTCATTTCTGGCAACTCATCATCATCAATGAAAAGGTTCCCTATGGCTTCCCCATCAGACCCTGCTGGGAAAGTCACCATGAGGTTGAAAGGTGTCTTTCTAGCTTCCTTTGAAATCATTCCACCCTGCTGCATTGGTAAAATGGTATTTTGATACAAATGCACATTAACCACATGCAGAGGCGCATCAAGGGTAACGTTGAGCCCGCCTTTTGATGTGATAGCCTGCGTAATATCAAACAAACTGTACCAAGAACCCGGGGGAAACAGAGCTGTAACCTGTGATTTCCCTTGCTCAAGAACTGGAGATACCATGAGACTGCTCCCTAGCAAGAATTGGGTGCTCAGCCCATAAACCTCAGTGTAAGTTGGGAATGAGAAGAAAAGTGGCCTGGCAATTGGGGCTCCGCTAATATGAGCCTCGTAGTTTAAGGTGTACAGGTAAGGCAGGAGCTTATACCTCATACCCAAAGCATTTCTGGCAGACTCAGCAACCGATTCCCATTGATAAAGCTCCTGTCTTGGGGAGTAGTAGTTTGCATGATCCCTTGAGAAAGGGTAGAAAGCACCAACTTCAATCCAACGATTGCAAAGCTCTTCTGTTGGTTGTGGATAAAACCCACATATATCTGAACCAACCATTGGCACCCCAAATATACCAAAATTGAGCATTGTGGAAATTGAGTACCTCAAATTCTCCCAAGTGCCTTGGTTATCTCCAGTCCAATGGGCAGCATATTGGCCTGAACCAACATAAGTGGAGCGAGATAATATAAATGGACGCTTGCCTTCAAGTCCTTGAAGGGCTTTGTGAGTTGCAATGGATTGAGAGAAACCATAGAGACTGTGAGCATCATACTCCAAAACGCCATTGTAGTGAACTGCACTAGTTGCTATGGTTTTAAACCCTACTGGTTTCTGCAAACCTGAAGCATTTATCATGTAAGGAGGAGCATCCCATCTTGTCTTTGTAATGTTCTTGCAGTCCAAGCAGCAATCCCAGCCAGGTCCTGTCCCAGTGGGACACTGCTTGCCCTTTGGGATTGTACACTTCCCAGAACAGAAATTTGAAGCTTCATTCATGTCAATCCATAAACCATCAACAGGGACAAGCTCGTGAAAGCGGCGGATTTCATCACCCCACCATGATACAGTTTTTGGGTTTAGGAAGTCAGGGAAGTATACAGCCCCTGGCCAAACTTGAGCTAAGTAGGGTTCATCCTCGTACTTAATGAATACGTCATTGGAAATTCCCCTTTGATATACGCCATAACTGGAATTAACAGCAATTCCAGGATCAATAAGGACAATGTATTTCATACCAATGCTGTGTATTTTGTCAAGGAATGCCGAAAGCTTCGACTGAGGGTAGCTGATGGGGTTGAGGGTGAAGTCCTTGTGTCCATCCATATGATCATCATCATTCCAAATCACATCAAGTGGGATTTGAGCCTTTTGGTAGTTCGCAACAACGTCTTCAACTACAGATAAATTATGGTAACCCCATCTGCATTGGTGGAATCCTGTAGCATCAAATATAGGCAAGAAATTAAAAAAAGAATCACACTTTCTTAATTTCTTACGATAAGCTTGAATTAAGTATACATCATTAAACCCTTTGATTTATTGAAACAGTTGGAAGAGGAACTTGCAATGCGGAGTTCTGGCAGTTTAGAGCAACTGGAGGTGTTATGGTACTTTTATAACAAGAATTGCTCTTGCTTGGAAATTCAGAATTTTAGCCAGCTAGATTATAAGAGAGAATAGGTTAAGAAGCCTAAGAAAAAGGTCATATTCCACCTTACTTATTAGCAGGTCACATATCAAGATGATCAAGTAAACTACTTTACAAGAATTGTGTTGTTGCTTTTACTCTTTCAAAGTTTCTAACCCAAAAAGGTAATAAGCATAAGGCGACAAGGGCTTTGTAGCTAAGTGGCATGTCAATTCAAATCAAAGGTTTTTCATCCCTTATTGTTGGGAAGTTGGAACAGGATTCTCTTGTTCCACTTGAAACAGAGAAAGTCCATTTCACAATCAATGTTTTATTTTCTGGATATCATGTCATTTAAAAATTTAAATAATGTGGTACTAGATACCTTTTTAAATTTAAATATATTTAATTTATCTCATAAAAAGTATTCATTTCAAACGGAGAGATCCTAAGCCCCGCATAAAAATAATAATAAAAAGTAATTCACTTTAAGTCAACTTTTCTCAAAGTCCAATTATATTTCTCACACCGACGTGGACCAGCTGTAATGCAAGGAGACAACAATTACACCATACACATTCCCCAATCCCCACAACCCAAGGCAGTCTCCACTCACACTCAAAAGGACAAGGAAGTGGTGTATGGAGAGTATTGGCCCCAGAGAGATAAATGCTGATGGAAATGGCTGCCTAGAATTAGCATCAAATGGGGCCCTATCAGCTACTTTGTACAAAAGTGTGAAAAAAAGACCAAGATTTTTGGCTTTGAAAAGTTTGGGCAGAATGCAGAAAAATATTTAAATGCTTAAGAAAAACTAGAGCTTCCAACTTTACAGGTGGCCTTATCTTTAATATAGACCATAAAGTATGAAAGATAAAAGATTAAATTTTTTTTTCTTGGGATAAAACCAAGAATCTTTTAGGCCTACATTCTTGCTTCTACATTCTTGCTTTAAAAAAAAAAAAGCCATTACGCAAAAACAGGTTAATTTTTTGTGATGTTCCATGTGACATATTCCTAATATCCTATCAAACAATGCAGGATCTTTTAAACCTGAAAGTTGCTTATGAGAATGATTGAGTAAACAATTAGAAGAGAACAAAATAACAATAAAGTACATTAAATTATAGGAGCCAACCCACCAATCAATTAGAAAATGACAAAGCATCCTATTCCTACAGTATCATATGCGCCTTGTGACGGTGCATACAGCCAAATGACCAACACCAATCAGCACTTAACTCACGGGTTTGCCAATATGGCAATATGATATTTTATTCTGTTGCATGATTATACATGACAGTAATTTATAAACGACAGAGTTTACTACAACCTAGTACTAATTCAAAAATAAATCATTCCTCCGAATTTCTTATATATATATATATATATATATATATAATTTGCATATAAGGCAATAGCCCTGCTCACTTATTAGCAAAACAAGCTTTAGACAATGACGATTTCTCCACTTGGATCGAAGAGAATCCTTGTTTCATTTAACAAGCTCTTTACCAAAATGTAATTTTAGCTTTTTATTATGAATATAGTTCATAGTCCCCCCCCCAACCAAAAAAAAAGAGGATTCATTTCACTATATAATGGTTGAAAAGTCAATGTTCTTTTAATAATTACATAGCCTTCTTAATAAATTATAACATTTGCAATGTTCTTATGAATCATCATGTAATCGGTTGGAATAGTTTTTATAATTCCGTGCCAGAACAGCCAAAAAATACCATTTGGGTAATGTAAACCAGAATGAGAAACCTCAATTTTCCACCTCAGATGAAATTCCAGGTCATTCCTACTGAAATTAAAGTAGCCTATTTTCAGTAAATTCTTGCCGAAATTAAACTATTAACTATATGGCTTCAAAAAAAAAAAAAAAAAAAAAAAACCAATATGTCACATTCAGTAATAAAATATTATTATGCAGTTTCCATAAATAAATAAAAATAATAATCTTATGCAGTAAAAGAAAGTGATGGATAAGGATGAAAAGTGAGTCATACCCAGAGACCAATAAGGCATTGGAGCTGGCCTGCCAACAAAGGAAGTGTACTGATCTATCACGCCCAAAGCTGTAGGCCCAGCAAAGAAGTAAAAATCTAAGACACCACCAATAACCTTGTACGTCAATGAAGTCCCTCTGTAAAACACATCCATCCCATTGCTGTTTAGCAACAAAACCGAGTGTGCATAGGGCTTTCCACCCACATTCCTAAGATCCATGTACACCGGGTGGGACCCATATAAATCAGTGTTAACATTGATAGCTGAAATATCAGTGGTATACAGAGTGTACGGATCATTTGGATACAGTTTTATCCCATGTGGCTGTGTGTTCTCACCCAACCCATACAGTGACGCATCATTAGGCAACTTAGTGGAAATCTCAAGGTACTGGTCCTTAAACACCAAATTACCAAATGGGTCTGATTCATCTGAGCTTGAATTGAAAAGGGTTTGCCCATTTGATTTTCTCTTCACAGCAAACCCAAATGGGTCTGTGGTGTAGCTGAAAACGAGCTCAGAGCCCGGGTAATCAGTCTCGGCCACTGTTATTGGGCTCTTTCTTGATCTCCCAATCGTTTGTTTTAACACTGGGGGTTGTTCTCTAGGCAATAGATTGTACGGTACCTCCCATCTCTGCTTCTCTGCATCAGTGATGTGGACCCTCAATCGATCATGCGTCTCATGCCTGTAGATAATAAAAAAGTGTGAGATTTAACATGATATAATGACAATGTAGCATGTTGTAGTGGTGGTAAGAGCATAGGGGATAACATTACTTGACAGAGAGCTGCAAGGTAGGGATATCAGGACCGTAGATATTGTTTTTCTGATTGACTACGAGGTGGCCCACAAGGCCTCCATCAGGGGTCCGCTCAATGGAGATCAGACGGTAGCCATTGCCAATCTTGGTTGGTGGGGTGGAGGATGAGTTTACTCCAGCAGTACAAAGAAGCAAGACTAATAGAAGAGAAGAGAGAGTTAAAAATGGAGTAGGAGAAACCATGGTTTGTTACCGGTGTGAGTGAGAGAATGTGACTATGAGGAGTGTGAAAGTTGGGTTTGATATATATAAAGGCCGAGATAGTGTGATTTATAATGACCGCATATAAATTGTTAGAAAAAATATTAATCTATTATAATTTGATATTTCAAAAAAAAAAAAAAAAAAAAAAAAGGAAGAAAGAAAGAAAGAAAACTTTAGAGATAAGTAATAATGATAATTTCTTTTTTGAATTTAGAGGGGAAAAATTTTAAATAAAATTTTTTATTTGTTATTTGAAACTTATGACCATATTTTTAAAAAGAGGTGTTACGTCTATGATAATTTTACAACAAATTATAGGTAGTAAGTTGTTATTGGTTTAAATTTGAACCTAACACTAAGATTACTTTTTTTCTCCAATAACAACAACGGGTAATAACCTTGAACTTAAGATTTGTTGTAAAAATATTGTGAATAATTATTAGTATAGACGAATATTTTTGGGCCATGAATGACCACTAATAAATAGCCACCTATGACTATTTTTTGGGCAATACATGACCACATACGACAATTTTTGGGCAATGAATAATCAAGTTCAAATCTTCTGGATTCTCAAAAAAAAAATTTCAAATCTTCTATTACATCTTTCTTGCTTTACTCTATATTTCACCTATAAAAAATTGTCTGATGAACACCTATTTATTTCAAATCTAATTTTCATATTTTTATTGTCTTAGTTTCTTAAATTAAATAATAATAAAAAACACAAACCATCCCCACCAGCCACCACCACCACCCTTCATTGGTGCCACTGGGAGGAGATTGCTGGGGCCATCAACAATCAAGCACCACCTTTGGCCAGCCACCCATTAACTCCTGTCATTGGTTGCCAATAAAATAAAAAAAAAAAAAAAAAAAAGAACCCAACACTCTCCGACCACCCCACCACCACTAACCTTCACCAGTGCCACTAGGAAGAGATATCCGATGATATAACGGTCAGCCACCATCAGCTCCTTGTCTTCAAATCCATGACCCTTTCTTCTATAAACCCATGAGCAGTAGGGGCGACATCATGGGTTCTTTTTATTTTTTATTTAGAAAATTTTCAATAAACTATCCTGAGAAACTACCATGTTGAGCAGTAAGGGCGACATTGTGGGTTCTTTTTATTTTTTATTTGAATAAATTCCAATACTACCTTGAGAAACTACCCTGAGGTTTAAAAAGGGGGATAATTACACATAATCCACCTGTGGTTAGGGTGAAAATCACTTTGCCTACCCGTGGTTTGAAAAGTATCACTTAACCCACCTGTGGTATGTTTCCTTCAATCTCCATAACCCACCTCAAGCCCAGCTGTTACAAAAACACCTCTTAACACCAAAACACAACATAACGCGAATCAAAACACCCAAAACTCAGAAACTTTTCAAGAGAGAGACTTGTGGTGAGATCAACGTGTTCTTCGTGGTTTTTAGATCTCTTTTTCAGCCTTTCCCGGCCCGGTGGTTTCATGTCGTCACGGTGGCTCAAACTTTATGTCTCTCTCCTCCCAAAACAAAAAATAAAGCAAAAATGCAAGAGAAACAAAATCAAAAAGTGGTAACTGAGTTTTGGGCAACTGGGTTTTGATCATTTTCTAGTTTCTACAGTTTCAAATGGTGGGTCGGGTGGCTATGGAGGTTCTGGTGGGAGAGGTGAAGGTAGTGGTGGTGGTGATGGTGGTGCTGGCAGCAGTTTATGTTGTTAATGGTTCCCAAATGTAGTTTATGTTATGCTTTTTGGTTTCCAATCTTTTTTTTTTAAATTCGAGGAGTTAGCCAAAGGGTTGAGGGAGGCAATGGGGAAAACTTCTATCTTTCTTTTCTCTCTATTGTGAACCCATAACCACTGGCCATCGTGATTTCTGCCAAAAAAAATAAAGCACACCCAAATGCAAAAACCAACAAAACCCACAAATGGTGACACAAAACCACCAAATGGAGAGCCACAACTCATTAATGGCGAGAAAATTTGTAACCACTTATGGAGAGCCAGAACCACCGTGATGAGATGAAACCACCGGGCCAGGACAGGCTGAAAAAGAGATATAAAAACCACGAAGAACACGTTGATCTCACCACAAGTCTCTCTCTTGAAAAGTTTCTGAGTTTTGGGTGTTTTGATTCGCGTTATGTTGTGTTTTGGTGTTAAGAGGTGTTTTTGTAACGGCTGGGCTTGAGATGGGTTACGGAGATTGACGGAAACATACCACAGGTGGGTTAAGTGATACTTTTCAAACCACGGGTAGGCAAAGTGATTTTCGCCCTAACCACAGGTGGGTTATGTGTAATTATCCCTTTTAAAAATGACCAAATTCATCCCTAAACCCAATTTAGGCTTTGAATGTTTTTTATTCCATTACTACCTTCTCTTCTCTCTCCTCTTTCTCATCTCAAAACCTTCTCTTTTTCCACTCTCATATTTTCTTTGAATTCTATTCACTATGATTACACTGATATGAGCATGCATTTTATGCACAAATCACACTACACAACTGCACAAAAACATACACACATAGCCATACAAATTCTAAAACCTAAAACCCCAAAAATCCCAGATTACCAAACATACACATGGATTCATATGCAAACACCAACAAAAACACCATATTAGACTCATTTTAAGACAAACTCCAAATCAAAAAATACCCGCAAATCTGCAAATGACCATACCCAAACCCACCTTTCAAACCCAAATAAAAAATCACCAGATCATTATCACCATAAGAAAAATCAATCCTTAAACTGACAAAGACCCAAATAAACAAGAACCAAAATAAAAGAGATAGAATAATAATAATAATAATAATAGAACAGAGAAAGAGGAAAAAGATTGACGGCCACTAGTGGTGGTGGCCGAGCTCATGGGTCTCTGTCAAACGTTCCTTTGACATTTGGCACACAAACCCAAATACAAATGGAGACCCAAACCCAGAAACAAAAGAAAAGTTCTCTTCCATGGTTGAGGAACACCAACTGCCTCCATGGCATTGATTCAAATAGATGGTGCAAGATGGTAGTGGCAAAGAATGAGTTTCAGCCATGAAAGAGGGAGTGTGAAAGGAGAGAGCCAAAAGGTCTGAGAGAGGAAGAAGAGAAGGGTCTAACTTTTGAGATGAGAAAGAGGAGAGAGAAGAGAAGGTGAGAATAAAGTAACGGGATAAATGATGTTTAGGGTTAAATTGGAGGGACCAAATTGGTCATTTTTAGAAAGTTTTGAACCTATTTGGTATAAGTCCAAACCTCAGGATAGTTTATTGGAACTAACCCATTATATTTTTTTTGGTAAATGATGACTGGTGGTGGTGGCTTGTTGGCCGTTGATGGCGTCAGCAATCTCCCATGGCGCTGACGAAGGTTGGCGGTTATGGTGAAGGATCAGCAGTGGTGGCTAGTGGGGATTGTTTAGGTTTTTCTATATATATAAATATATATATATATATATATATATATTTTGAAAACTGAATCAATAAAAATATGAAAATTAGATTTAAATTAAATAGGCTGTTAGGACATATGTGAATTATGTTAGGAACATATGCCATTATAGAATTGGCTAATCCTTTGACAAAACGTACTTTATTTGTAATTTGGTAAATCTAAGATGTGTTTAATACTTTAAGGAACAAAGTCTCAAGTTCAAGTGTTAAAACCATACAAGTCTATCCAAGAAACAAGTGAAGAAGTACTGGATTTTAAATCTCGACATCTAGTATCTATCGAGGTTTAAAAGGTTGTTTAAGCCCTATACTCGACAGCTGCTCAATAGATAGGGTATCTATCGAGATTTAAGAAAATCAGATTTTTAGTTTTGATTTTCATCCAATTTGTGTATAGATGTTTGAGTTTTCTTTTCTCACAACCCTAAGCATATATAAGGATTATGTTAAGGGCCGTCACAGTGGATGCACCTTAATGCATAAGTTTTTCACAAGCATATTGTGAACCGGAGACATATGCCTTAGTTCATCTCTCTCTCTTCAAGAAGCTGCTGTGTTTGTACACTGTAAGGTTTTGTAACCAAGGAACTTTGTGATCTTCATCGTGTTGATGAACTGAAGAATTTTGCAGCCAACATCCTTCTCAAGTTGGTGTGTAAGCCGCATATTGGGATCCACGCTTCAAATTGGTTAGTCACATACTGAGAGCAGTACATTGAAATGAGAGATTATCATTACAGAATAAGTCTAATTGGGTATTGGGGTAAGGGTTCAACTGTAAGTTGGTATAAGGTACTGAGATTCATTTACTTGTAACCGCTTGTTGTGATAATAGTGAATTCTCAGGAGTAGTAACCTTAAAATCACTCGGTAGGGATTTTTGCCATGTAGGTTTTCCCTATTCGTAAAAAAATTATCATGTCAATTTATTTTCCGCTACATTTTAACTTAGTTGGTGATTTGTTTGTTCTATTGCACATTTTGCATGTTAATTGAATTAATTAATTAAGTTGGCTAATTAATTGGTTAATTCATCACAAAGGGTTAATACATTCTTGGCCTATCATAGGCGTCCATATGGAATTTTTTTTATTGGTGGACATACAATGGAGTAGGAAAGATAGGGCAAAAGATTTGAACTTTGAATAACTAAGTAATTATAGAAACCCATATACCAAATAATTATATTTCAGTTTGATTTGAAATTAAATCAACATTTATATTCTTTTATTTTATATAAGAAACAATGATATTCATATTTGAGTAAATCAAATCATTAGAAAAAATATAAAAATAGAGAAAATAATAAAACTCATTAGAAACTTACTTCGGCTAGAATCTAAGCCTAAGGTGTTCATATATATTGGGAACAAGGTTAACTTGAATGTAACCCCTTGAAATGATCTCTCAACTTTAGAATGGAAAAAATATGTAATTAAAAAAATGGTAATAGAATTAACAATAAGATTAATAATCAAATTTACAAACGAATTAAAAATCGAATTTTGTTCGAAAAAAAAGGACAAAAAGGAAAGATATGCAGATATAATCTTGAAAAATTAAATGAAAACTTGGCATACCTTCACTTTCCCATGTTCGATTGCTACATCCTAAAATTGTCCAGCATTTAAATCATCTGAAGTTTACGTGTTATATGGGAAAAACCAGTTACTCAAAGAAAAATGAAAATAACAAAGGCATTTCATAACCATGAATTAAGAAAAACCATTCTCATTGTAGTCCACTAAAAACTACTAATATTAACTAGCATTTGATCAAGTTGTACAAATAATTTTTTTCTTTTTTCTTTTTTTTTTAAAAAAAAAAAAGAGAAAAAGGCATCAGTAGTTTGTTTTTGCCTAAATTAAAAAAAAAATATATCCATACATTGGCGAAGGGAAGGGAGGGGGCCATGGCCCCTCTTGGGTTTTGAAAAAAAAAAACCCTCCTCCTTACAATTTTTATGAAAAATAAAAATTATATATAAATTTTTACGCATTGGCCCCCTTTAAGAAAATAGTCTGGTTTCACCACCATATATATAGTGGTGAAGCCAGACTATTTTCTTAATGAAACTCCGTCTTATCATAATTGTTTTTTGTAGACCCCGAAAGAAAATAACGTCCTTTGATTCTTCTCCTACTTCTAATTAAAATAGGCATTGATCCTTCTTCTATCCTTCATATGGATCCCTTTTTAATCCTTTTCTTCCAAATAATCACTAGTACGGTTCTGTGTTAAGTTTATAGATGTATAAAGTGCTACGGTACAATTGAAGTCCTATCAACTTCAACGAGGCTTTGTCTTTGTTAGAGATATGCTAAGTTCAATAGACTAGGCCAAGACAGTCCTGCTTCATATGCAAGCTAAGAATAGTACTTGTATTACAAGTCAAATAAATATAATAAATGTGTGTTTAGTCTAGGATTTAACCTCCTTTAAAAACCCTAGGATTGGGCTTGCAAGTGAAGAATACTACTTTACAATCAACCCTATGTTTGATTTATACAAATGCAGATGCTAGAGGTCTAGAATTAGCCCTAGACGAGCTTTATACTAAACTGGGACACTTGAACCAATACGCAACAACTGCAATTAGGGATGACAATTTAAACCCACATTTGCGCGTATCTGTCTCACCTGCCCTTAATGGATGGGTTTTACTTGCCTCGTATAACAAATAGGGCGAGGATGAGGGTTAAGATTTCCCCCCGCTTCTGTCCCATTTATATTTAAATAATTAAAAAATGTTTTTATAATTTTATTATAAGACATTCGTATGTGTTTTTAGACTTCTAACTTTATATTTATGATATTTTATTATATTGTATTATTGAATTTATACTTTTATGTTTAAATATTTACGTTTTGTATATTTTTTAATTGTTGTATTGCTATGTTTGAATTTTTTTTGTACTTTTTATTATTTGAATTGTTATAATGTTATGCTTTGAGAAAGTTTTGTAATGTTAGAATTTTTTTTTATTATAAATATTTTATGAGTTTTAATTTAATGCATTCAAAATAAACTTTTAATAAATTATTATATAAAAAATTTGGGTGTCACAGGATGGGTACTTGCGGGCACCCGCTAGAACAGGACAAGACAAAAAACTCGCTCCAAAGACGAAGTGGAGTGGGGAATAGGAAACCTGCTCCATTACCTGCCTTGTTGCTATTCCTAACCACAATAATATTATTTCTAATTGTCTTATCAAAAGAAAATACGTTCCTTCAACTCTCCTCTTTCTCTCCAAACAATATAGGCATCAATCATTCTTGTCTCTTGCGTCCCTATTCCTTAATTATTCTTTCCTCTCAACAATCGCACATTCGCACGTACGGGTTCATGATGCTTAAAGTGCTATAAAACTGTCGTGGAGCAAATTATCCTCTTTTTTTTCCTATCAAAGAAGAAGGATTTCAAGAAACTAATTCCTAAGACATGTCTGACAATAGCAGCAACTCCAACAATGCTCCTATCATCAACAAGGAACTCGGTATGTTTTATTGTCTTCTCATCCTGTTGTTTTCTTTTTTTATTTATTTCATTTTCAATAATTTTAAAACTACATCATTATTGTCATTTTTTACTGCCCACTTTGGAAATCTTTGATGGCATATGCTTAAAATGTATGAAGAGGATTTTCAAAAAAGGGCAAATAAAAAAACAAAAAAACAAAAGGGAGCTTCAAATTTCCGAAATATTTTAATATCCATAGTTGTTTTAATTTCTCAACTACTCTTTCAAAAGATTTAAGTATTAATATAAAGGTGATTTCTTGACTACTTCTAGCTAAAGTGGGCATAAAGAATGGAAAAGTATCATCATATTATTATGATGGAAATTAAAGGGTATTATTTTTTTTCTGTATTTGTTTTTGTCTCTCTTCCAATAATGCATGTTACAGATTATTATTTACTACCATTTGGGAAATTAATGGAAGGCTTGTCACAACCATACAAGAACATAAACATTTAGCAAAATTACAAGTTATATCTTTTCAGTTTGTTGAGTACTAATTTTTTGTCTCATAAGTTGTTTTTGTTTTTGTTTTTGTTTTTTTTGTTTTTTTTTTTTTAACTTTAGTCCCTAAAGTTCACAATTGTTACTAACGTTGATCTTTCTGTCCAGCTCTATTTTGCCATGAAAAGAGGTAGTTTTGGCTTCTTCTTTTTCCCCCACTTTTTTATACTAGAAATTTTATTCACATTTTTTTATTTAAAAAATACAAAACTCTCTCTCTCTCTCTCTCTCTCTCTCTCTCTCTCTCTCTCTCTCTCTCTCTCTCTCTCTCTCTCTCTCTCTCTCTCTGTAAGTTTCTTTTGTAATTTTATTTCAACAGCAAAATCCACCTCCCGAAGCTTCCAAAAGCCTCCACCACATGTACCCAACCTAACTCATTGATAAGATGTTCACAACTAATTTTACACCCATGTTTACAATTATCCTATATAGCATATTGTAATTGGATATCTGTCACTTTCACATAAACTGATTTTATTTTTTATTTTTTTTTCATACTAACACTCGTCCACATCAGATAATTATAAAAATAAGTGTGGAACTGGGTGTGATCCTAAAATTTTTCCTCTTATTTTCATTCATCAACCCCAGAGACCAAGAACTAAAAAAAATATGGTCATATACTTGCACTCGTATGTTGATGAAAGCTTGATATCTTGGAGGCACAATCCCAATTCCTATATTTTCTAAAGTACTTCGAATTCTTTTCTGATCATGCTAGAAAATGGTTGGAACCCCTTTCCTCCCTTTTATAGAGAATAAATATAGTTCAATTTAATTTAGGACTCTCACTTCAACGGCAACAGCCTTTAGATGATTCATATCATTGTATTTGAGGAAGTATCCTTTAAACACGAGAGTTGATTTTATATACCAAGTCTCAAGAGCTCTAGGGTGTAGATTTATGCCCTTTCCTTACTTGTTGGGTCCCAAATAATATTATCAATTTCAAATAGAAATCGCACACAAGAACACAAGTATTTACGTGGAAAACCCTTTCTCCTTAAAGGGAAAAACCATGAGACAAACTCTGAATAATTTCACTATTATCAAATCAATTACTCTTTGCTTTTTCACATACTCTCTTTGTGTCTCGAAGGTAGCAAAACTTTGCTGTCTCCTCTTTGGCTATCTTCTCGAAGGCAGCAACACTTTACTCTCTCTTCCTTAGCTATCTTCTCGAAGGCTGCAACACTTTGCTGTCTCCTCCTTTATTATCTTCTCAAAAGCGGCAATACCTTACTCTCTCCTTCCTTTTGCATTCCTCCTAAGCGAAAATCCATTTTTTCTCTTTTGGTTTCACACTCTATTTTCCTCTCCCCAAATGGAGGACCCTTGGACCAAAGCCAAAGCCAAAGCCAAAAATTTTTTTGTAGCATTGTCTATTTATAAGACTCTTTTCCTATTTTTTCTTGAACTAGGAATACATTACTTCTTTAACAAGGAATAGACTTCCCTTCCACACCAAGGAATAGTCTTTCCTTTCACACAAGGGAATAGACTTTTCTTCTATACCAAGGAATAGACATTCCTTCCACACAAAAGAAACCCAAATTAATTTTTCCTTCTTCAACTAAAAAACCTAATTAATTTTCCAAGTAACAATTGGAATTTGAGACAATTTCCCAACAATCTCCACCTTGATTCAAATTTCATCAATTGGCTTCTTTTTTCTTAAGATAGCTCTACCTTAATCAAGTAGTCTTCTTTTCCTCTTGGAATAGCTCCACCTTAATTAAAGCAATCCCTTCTCTTCCATCTTAATTCACACAAAGAGTCATCCACTAAATCAACCAAGCTCTGATACCACTGTTGGTCTTTTCTTTCATAACATTGTGCGTAATTGATCTTGATAGAATTAATCGAATAACTCCTAATACTTATCTATCAAGAAGATTCCAGTCTTCATCCTTCATATTTTTAGGTTTTGTACCCAAAAGAGGCAAATGCAATTTCTTTCCATAGAGATAATCTTCAATTTGCATCTTCTAGTACCCAAAGTCTGTTCCATCAAACTTCTTAATTCCTGAAGCCTTGCCTTCTTCTCCGCCATTGCTTCTACTCAAACCAGGGGTGAAGCCAAGGGGGGTCAAGAGGGGGCACTTGCCCCACCCCCCCCCCCCCCCCCCCACAAAAAAAACTGTTAATATTTACTTAACTTGCCTAGATACATTTGAGGTAAAAATATAGAACTATTACTAATGAAAAGTTATAAAATCGTAAACAAATAACCAGTTGCTTGCATGAGATGATTAGGAGCATAGCCCACTTTTGCTATCTTAAAATATGTTAGGACATATGTGATTCATATTAGGAACATATGTCAACATTTTATGTAATTGGCTAATCCTTTGACAAAACGCACTTTACTTGTAATTGGGTAGATCTAGGATGTGTTTAATGCTTCGAGAAATAAGGTTTTAAGTTCAAGTGTTAAAACCATACAAGTCTATCCAAGAATTAAGTGAAGAAGTGTCATTCATTAAATCTCAATAGCTAGAATCTATCGAGGTTTAAAGGAGCTGTTTCAGCCTGAGGCTCGATAGCTGTTCGACAGATAGGGTATCTGTCGAGATTTATGAAATTCAGTTTTTAGAGCTGATTTTCATCCAATCCGTGAATGCATGTTTGGGCTTTCTTTTCTCACAACCCTAAATATATAGAAGGATTATTTTAAGGGCCGTAAATGGTGATGATGTTGCACAAGAGCACAATTCTACAAGTGTGAAGAAAAGTGTGATCGGAAACCTTGTTTGCCCTAGTTCTTCTTTCTCTTGAAGAAGCTGCTGTGTTTGTACACCATAGGGTTTTATGACCAAGCAACTTCATGATCTTTATCGTGTGATGAATAGAAGAACTTTGCAGCCAATATTATTCTCAAGTTGGTGATCAAGTCATATATTGGGATCTGCGCATCTATTGGTTAGTCACGTACTAGGAGCTGTACATTGAAAATGAGAGATTGTCACTACAGAACAAGTTCAATTGGGTATTGGGGTAAGGGTTCAACTGTCGGTTGGTATAAGGTACTAGGATTCCTTTACTTGTAACCATTTGTTTTGATAATAGTGGATTTTCGAGAGTGGTGACCTTAATATCATTCGATGGGGTTTTTGCCATATAGGTTTTCTCCATTCGTAATCAAATCACCGTGTCAATTTATTTTCCGCTACATACTTTAGTTAATTGGTGATTTGTTTGTGTTACCATGCGCTTTGCATGTTAATTTAATTAATTAAACTTGGCTAATTAATCAATTAATTCATCACAAGGGGTCAATACATTCTTGGCCTATCAAAATATAAGCCCATCCTATATTAACATAACCCAATTCTATTATTAAAAAGAAAAAACAAATAGATACCTTGATGTGTCTAACTTATAACCTCATATTGTTTGATTTTTCTACTCTCTTTCTTTGGTAACTTTTAAATGCATTTCTTGTATTGTAGTATAAATAAATGGTTAATAAATAGGATGGTTTTTCAAAAATAATTTTGCATGTTAAGCTAAAATAAATAGACCTATAACATATAGCTTTACAAAAAATAATAGAAATTTACCTAAGTTGAGCTTTATGTGTATCTAACAACTAAAAATCTTTCAATTCATAAGTAGAGTTATAACTTTTTTTTATAATTAAAATTTTAAAAGGATTATTCATGTAAATAAATTCCTAAATAGATAAATATAATATAATGAATATGTTATTTTATCGAGAGTTTTCTTGCATTTAAATACGGTTTAGCATACACATGAGTGAATTGTTATTTTGCAAATTGATCTCAAATACTATATGTATATGCTCGCTTGCACGTGTATAAATGTTCTTGTCAAATGTAATTTTTGTCCCCGCTCAAGTTAGATCTTGGCTTCGCCACTGGGTCTCAAATCTTAGCTCTGATACCACTTGTTGGGTCCCAAATAATATTATCAAACCCAAATAGCAATCACACACAAGAACAAAAGTATTTATGTGGAAAACCCTTTCTCCTTGAAGGGAAAAACGACGGGAGAAACTCCGAATAATTTCACTATTATCAAATCAATTACAATAATTCTTGTGTATGTCTCACGGCGAAAGAAAAACCTTCTTGTTTTTCTTTGCTCTCAAACACACTCTCTTTGTGTCTCGAAGGCGGCAACACTTTGTTTTCTCCTCCTTGACTATTTTCTCGAAGGCGGCAATACTTTGCTCTCTCCTCCTTTATTATCTTCTCGAAGGTGGCAATACCTTACTCTCTCCTTCCTCTTGCATTCCTCCCAAGCGAAAATCCCTTTTTGCTTTCTTGGTTTCACGCTCTATTTTTCCTCTCCCAAGGGAGGACTCTTGGGCCAAAGCCAAAGCCAAAACCAACAAATTCTTTGTAGCATTGTCTATTTATAAAACTCTTTTCATATTCCCTCTTGAACTAGAAATACATTACTTTTTTAATAAGGAATAAACTTCCTTTCCACCTTAAGGAATAGTCTTTCCTTTCACACAAGGAAATAGACTTTCATTCTACACCAAGGAATAGACATTCCTTCTACACAAAGGAAACCCAAATTAATTTTTCATTTTTCAACTAGGAAACCTAATTAATTTTCCAAGTCACAATTGGAATTTGAGGCAATTTCCCAACATTAGTTACCAGCCAAATAAATTACCAATTATTCCAAAAACCTAAGTTGTTTGGTGATAAATTTTAACACTCAACTATAATTATGATATTTTTACCTAGTTCATATTGGATTCCTTCATACTTATACTCTTCTACCAGTATTCATTTGGGAAATGTTGGATTTTTTTTTTTTTACTCTTTATTTCCCAAATATTATAGATTTTAGTCTTTCTTTTTGAAAAACTACTCCAGCTTTAAGCTTTTTGCAACACATTTAACATAAAAGTTATCAAAATAATAAACTATGTACAAACAAACTACCTTAAACTGACGCTTTATTTTGTAATTTTATTGGTGGAAGAGTTACATGGCATTTGCTAATGAAGTTACAGCCATGTCCGAGGTAGTTTATGCTTTATGCCTTTTTTTTTTTTTTCTGAGGTATCCAAGGGATGTTTGGTGAATTATCTTTCATTGATCTTTCTGTTGTCCCCTGTATATTGAATTTCATGCTTTGCTATCTTTATCTTCTTACACTTTTTCCAGAGAAGGGGGACGATTCTAATGTTTTGAAGCCAATTTCCACGTCCTCAAGTGTGTTATCCTTTAAGCATTTACAACAAATTCCTCCCGAAACAAATGAATCCTCAAGCAAGGGAAAACAATCATCGTCGACTGAACGAGAAATTCAAATTGAAGATAGGAGTACCAAGTCCAAAGAACAGCAAGAGAAATCACTACAAACTGAATTGACAGAAAACTTGGAGGCTTTTTATAAGCTCTTAGAGAATATCTCTAAATCTCTAGATGAACTGGAAACACTAATCAACTCTTCCTCTTCCTCTTCTAATGCCACAGCAGAGTCCCTTGCAGATATTAAATCTTTCTTCAATAAATCGGTTGATGATGTTCTTTTGAATGATGCCTGGTTATCCAAGTTCAGAAAAGCTGCTGCCCTCTTGTTTGACAAAACCAGCATCCTTGGAAAGAACAAGTGTGACCTTTTAAAGAACGTCAATGTTGATCTAGATAGGGAAGTTAATCGTTTTAGGACACTGGTTGAAAAAGACAAAAAGAGAGCTGAACTTTTTAAAAACCGAAGCAAATATGTTGAAGCTCTGGACACTTACAAGACTGCACTTCAACCCTGTCGAGATGAGATGCAAATGGTGGCTTCCAAACATGAAGAAATGAAGAAAAATCTTCAAGAGTACGAAATGATTATGATTCAGAAGATGCCCCCTTTCCAACAAGTGTATTCTCAACAAAGTAGCATCGATACAGAGATCAGTGGTTTACGAGTGAATGAACAGCTTTTACAACAAGAAAACCAAGAAATTGACAGCCTTCGTAGAGAACCTTCAATTCATTGGAGTGGTCTGATTGCTGCATTTTATAATTAACTTTTCAGGCTTTGTTTTCAGCATATCACTGTTATAACTATTTCTAAATTACTATTGAAAAACCTGTACTACTATTAGTCTTAATATATTAATTGGTTTGTATAATAAATTTTATTATCAAGGATCTCTTGTGTTGTGGATCCATTTTATTCATACTTGGCTTGTAATGTTTCAAATATTTTCCATTTATCGATTCAAGATGTCAATTCCTATCGATATGCATCAACTTGTATGCATTTCCACCAATTACTTGACAAATCAAGTATGATCCTTCCAAATTTGGATATCATTTTTCAAAATAAGGGTTTTTAGTATCATGTGGAAGGATAACTTTCCATACCACGTCCCCAAATCACCCTTCTCATAAATAAATAAGTAATTAAAAAAAAATAGAAAAGTTTTTATTGATCATTTTAATTAGAGATATTATATATAATAATAATCTTTCCTTTTGTTAAAATCGAGTTGTAAAATTATGTAATAATAACTCATTTAGTTATTACTTCTAATATATATATATATATGTGTGTGTGTGTGTGTGTAAATTCATGACTAAAGACGTGCAATGCACAAGACTTTCACTAATTATATACTTAATTGGCTACCACAAAAAATAAATTAAAATTCTCTCATTGATAGCCTCTCTCTCTCTTTAGCCCCTACCTCTCTCCATAGATCGATTTTTGATTGCCATTAACTAGCTGTTGATCAACTGTTAAGGTTTTTAAAATGCAATTTTAGGGTAAACTATATATTTGGTTTCTATAATTTTAATTGTGTTAATTTGGTCACTAACTTTTTAGTGCTTTTAGTGCTGTGTCAATTTAGTCTCTATTGTTATCTCTTGGATGGAAATTGCTGACGTGGCAAATGGTAAATGTAAAGTTGTGATTTCCAACTATGTTATGCTGGCTTTAATTCTGTGCCAAATTTGATTGTAATTTCTTCAATAATTTTTTCCTTGTATGTATGTGGGTTTTTAATTGTAAGGGATGAGTGTGAGAGATTGTGAAGACTCAAGCTTAAAATGATGAACAAGTGGATTTCGCGAGTGTCTCACGAGAAGCTTACCTGCAAAAGAGCCATATATAGAGCACATGACTAGAAGATGAAGAGTCATGCCAGGCTGGAGGTTTTCGCGAGTATCTTACGGGTAAGGCCAACCCGCGAGACCCGCGAAACTCTCTGTTTGGCAAAAAGTTATGTTTCGCTATACCAAGTCTTTACTTACACTATATATACTCTTATTACCTACAAATTGAGAGGAATGCTTTTCAAAGAGAAAACCCTAGAAAATACACTTGAGAGTTAGAGATTGGTATACCCACAATCATCTACACATTTCCTTGTGGTTTTCCTCAACTCCTATCTCTCCATCTCTACATCCTTGAGAGGTTGCTAGCCCAAACACTTACCACACCCATTTTGAGTGTAAAGTGAGATTTTGGTGATGTTGGGGAGCATTGGAAGAAGCCATTCATTGCTGGATGCAATCGGGCTGAATTGCGGGATCCAAAAAGTTAGAGAAGATAAGGCTCCCAGAAGTCAGTTGGTAGCAGGAGCTTGGAGGACTCAAGTATATGAGGTAGACTAGGCTTGGATGGTCTTTTGTTATTTGTGTACTCTAACTTTATTCTGTAGTGGATCAATTTTGACTTGGAGGGTCATAGACAGATTTTTCGCCGAGTTCTTCAGTTTCCTCTTCGATAACACGTTTTGGTGTTATCTTGTGTTTGCATCTCTCTTCCCTACTCTTGAGCTTTCATTATATTGTCGATAATGGATGAATATGGCTTAGGGTAGTGATAACGGTTATTTGCGCTTATTTACTCTTGTTCCGCATTTAGTATAAGTTAGAGTAAAATCTATCTAGCTGTAATTTTAATTTGGGGGTTCTAAACAAGCTCTTGTGTTTTTGCACAAATCCAAGCTTTCAGTAAAAAAAAAAGAAAAAAAGAAAAAAGTAATGCTATAAGTACAAACTATTTTATAAATATTTTACAAATTGCTGATATAGCACTATACACGTCTATTTCATAAATATTTCACAAATTGCTGATATAGCACTATACACGTCTACTTTTTAAAATACTAAAATACACGTAAGATAATAACAAGTTAGATTTTGAGTTGATTATTCATTAAGATTTTAAAAATACTTAAACTAAATTAAAACACTATATCTATAAAAAAAAAAAAAAAAAAAAAAAAAAAAAAAAAAAACACTATAAAATCTTCACCCAGTTTTCACTGCCAACATCCCTTCAACCTTTTGCTCTCTAGTGACTGCCCACCCACTTGTCTATTGCTTTCTATGCAACCAAAACTTTTTTGCTTGGAGAATACATATACATATACAAGTAAGCTATTTACATCGAAACTCATATCTATCTTTCTTTCATTCTTATTGTTATTTAAGGTTTTTTAAAACTCATGGATTCTTCTTCAATTTCATGATAAAGTTTTGATCTGTTGGGTATTCTGTGCAGGGGAGACATGCTCTTTTTTTTTTTTTTTTGCTTGGAGTGTAGGTGCTGCACTCTTTAAGTACGAAGAAGAAAGTCTTTGCCAAGGCAACTATTCATTGGCTTGCCATCATTGCAAAGGAGTAAGAATAGCAAGTGGGTTTGTGTACTGATAGAATTTGAATGGCAAGGAGAAGGCTTGGTGCCACTGGAAGAGAGAAGGCACTACCTAAAGGGAGAAGGCGCTGCTGGAAGGGAGAAGGTGTTGCCGTCTTCACGGTTGGAGATTTTGGGTTTTAGTGAGATAGGGATTTCGAATTTTAGGGAGATACATAAATTACTCACTTATCTGTTTGTTTTTGTTTTATAAATTATATTAAGATTATGCTGACATGTAAGTTCAGGTGGTAGTCAATGTGGCAATAAACTAATTTTTTATTTTGACTGTTTACAATGCCAACAATTTCTATCCAAGAGATAACGGCAGGAATTAAATTAACATAGCACTAAAATGTTAGAGACCAATTAACACAATTAAAAGGTTATGGATCAAATTGAAATACAGTGTAAATATTTACCCGAAATTTTATGTTTTGAACAACTCTTTTTTCACATTTAGTTTTTTTGCTTATATTTCAAATTTCAATATTTTTTTTCTTCATTTGAGGCATCCAAATGGCCTAACAAATATAGAATTCTTTTCTATAAAGCGTTTATTTTTTGATTGAAAGTATTTTTTTTTTATATAATTATTTGGAATTATAAGAAATATTAATAATATTTTGTGCAAGTCAAACAATAGAAAAAAAAAAAAAATTGGCTCATTTTTAAGTTCACAACTAATCACTAGAAAAAACTTATTTGGGAGAAAACATTTTCAGTTCAAATAAATGGATTGAGAGTTATCCTACCATATAAGGGATATTTAATATGTGAATGACCTAAACAAAATGCTAAAATTTTCACTAATTTTCATTATAAAAATGTACAAAATAACATAACAATGAATATGATTAATGTAACATTAAAATTATAATATATATATATATATATATATATATAGAGAGAGAGAGAGAGAGAGAGAGAGAGAGAGAGAGAGAGAGTTTAAGTTACACCTAGTGTAACTTGAAGCAATGTTATACCACCCAATATTTTTTAATTAAATTTGAATTTTGATAAATCTACTGCTGGATTACATTATCTTCGTATATTCTCTATACTTACAAAATTTAAAGATGATAAAAGATCAATAGCTATGTCATCAATCAATTGTTTAAAATCAAGTTTTTGTAGTATAAAATAATGTATAAAAAATGAGTTTATGAATCAAATAGTAAATTATATCTAATTGGCATGCATATTAAGAACATATTGAACATATAATTCGACGGTTGGATTTTCAAAATATGAAATCAATAACAAGTTATTGAGTGTTGTAACATTGCTTAGAGTTACATCAAGTATAACTTGAACTCAACCCTATGTGTGTGTATATATATATATATATATATATATAGTATTTAAAAGTGGCCGGACACATTATTTTGTAAGAGTTCTACAATAAGATTCAGTCAAAAGAGTTCTACAATAAGATTTGTAATATGCTAAACATCAATGTCGAACCTAGAATTTTAACTCGGGGATAATATAAAAAGAAAAACATATTGAAAGGAAAATATAACTGTACTATAACAACCAAATTAATGAACTAAAAATTTAATTATTGTATGAATTGCAATGTACTTGTAAACTATAGTTTAGATTAGACTTAATTTTTTTGTAATCTTTAACAAGATTTAAAATATCCACCTCGATACTGGTTTATTTAAAAATTTATTGAGGTTCATTATAATTCATTAGGTTCATGTTTCTCCACAATCTCAAATAAATATAAGTATATTATATATTTGATATAATTAAATATAAATGTTGGGTTGTAGATTGTCCCTAGTTAATTAATTCCATTACTCAAGTTGATTAATTAGGTCAAATTACATGCAATATTGTGTAGGCACCAACAAATTACAATTCTAATCTTGAGTGTAGCGGAAATTAAATTTGACACAGTAACTTGTCGACTAATGGGGAAAACCTTCACAAGGCAAAAACCTTATTGGGTAAATTTTAGGTTATCACTCCCCAGAATTCACTGATAAAAAATTAAGTGATTAAAAGTACAAGAAATCTTCCCTTCCTGGCTTATCCCAAAGTACCTACCTACAGTAGAATCCTTACACTAATCACCAATTAGACTTGATCTTGTAGAGACTTCTTTAATTGCGTAAATCTCGAATTTGTGACTTACTCCTAACAACTTGAATCTTATTGTTGGATGCAAAGTTCTTCACTACACACTGGTAGAGGGGAAAGCAACTTTGTTACAAAACTCTAAGGCGCATAAGAACGCAGTAACATCATAAGAAGTATGTAGATTCTTGGTGTAAGATGACAGCTATAGAATAAAGTTTTTTATAATCTAGTAGGTTAGAGAACGAATCCCTAGAAAAGCCAAGTTATCATGGCCCGAAAATCATATTTGAGAATTCTGGATCTTCGAAACTCGATAGATCAAAAGGTATCAAGTCTCATTAATTCTCGATAGATGCAGGTATCGAGCCAGATGTCAAGCCACCAGTTTTTAGCTTTTCTACACTTGTTTCTTTGTGCAGTCTTCATACCTTCAATATTACCACTTGAAAAACCTTTTGAGGTACTTCAAAATATTCTTGAATCCACTTAGATCTACTCAAATACATATAAAACCCATTTTTTCAAAGAATATGCCCACTACAATATAAATATCACCCTAACAATAAACATAAATTATCTATATATAATCATTAGCATATTTTAACTTAAAACTTAAAAGTTTCATTAAATTATAGTAAATTCAAACAATATCACTTGAACAAATAAAGAGTAAATTGAGACAATAAATTAATGTATAATAAATTTAAGCAATACCACTTGGATACGTAAAGACTGCATTGAGAAAAGCAAATTAATGTATATAAAGTTGTGTTTTACAACTATGTTTTTTGTTGGTTTTAATTCCATGTCAAATTTGATTGTAACTATGTTCAATCATTTCCCTATATTTTTGTGAGATTTAATGTAAGGGTTGTGTGTGAGAGTTTGGTGAAACGACTAGCTTGCGAGTGCCAACCCGCAAAACAGGCCACATGAGAAGCACATGTTGGAATTTGAAGAGTTTTTGACAAGTTGGATTTTGCGAGTCATTTGCAACTCAGGCCAAGTCATGAGAGACTCGAAAAAATTCTCTGTCTGATTATTTTGAGTGTGCCTTTTCTCATACCTTTACCAACACTATATAAACACTCATTACCCATGAAATTGTAAGAAGAATACGGAGTCTTTACAAGAAACGTTTGAGAGAGAAACCCTAGCCAAACACTTGAGAGTTAGATATTGTTTACCCACAATCCTCTACATCATTTCTAGTTTCCATTACTCCTACCTCTCCATCTACACATCCTTGAGAGGTTCTTAGCTCAAACACTTACCTCAGCCATTCTAAGTGTTGAGAGAAGTTTTGGTACCTATGGGAAGCATTGGAAAAAGCCATTGAGTGGTAGATGTAATCAGGCGGAATTGCAGGATCTAGATAACTAGTAAAGACAAGACTCCAAGAAGTCCGTTGGTAGCTGGAGCTTGGAGGGCTCAAGCACATTGGGTAGATTAGGCTTGGAGGGTCTTTTTGATGTTCGTGTACTCCAACTTATTCACTAGTGGATCGATTTTGGCTTAGAGACTGTAGAGAGGTTTTTCGCTAAGTACTTCGGTTTTCTCTTCGATAACACATATCGGTGTTATCTTGTATTTGCATCTTTCTCCCCTATTCATTAAGATTTACATTTATGGCCTATTGTACTTGCTTATGCATAAGAGTAGTGTTTCGGTTTATTGGGTATCTTTTACTCTTGTTCCGCACTTAGTTAAGTTAGAGTAAAAGCAACTAAGCTGTAATTTAAAATTGAGGGTCTAAACAAGCATTAGTGTTTCTACACTAATTCAGCTTTCAATTGGTATCAAAGCGGGTACAGTTTTTGGATTTCGCTATCCTTGTGTGATCCTATACCCCATTTGAGATGGATAGATCTCAATCCCTCAACGCACCTCCTTTCTTTGATGGGAGTAACTATGCGTTTTGGAAAGTATGTATGTGTGTTTTTCTATGTGCTATCGATGAGATCGTTTGGGATTTCGTTGAGAATGGTTAGGTGAAACCAACAACACCCAAGGCCGAGTGGGACAAGGCTGCCCTTGCTTTGGTAATTGCCAATAGCAAAGCTATTAATGCAATTTTCTATGGTGTTTTAAATGATGAATTTCACAGGATCTGTCATGTGGAGATTGCTAAAGAGGCGTGGAGAATTCTCGAGACTACCTATGAGGGAACCAAAGAGGTCAAGGACACCAAATTGCAAATGCTCACTATTTAGTTTGAGGAAGTGAAGATGAGAGAAGACAAGTCGTTTGACTCATTCTATGGTAGACTCAATGAGATTGTCATTGCCAAGCTCAATCTTGGAGAAAAGATTGAGGATGCCAAAGTTGTAAGGAAAGTCTTAAGATCCTTGCCCGGAAGCTTCGAAGCCAAAGTCACCTCCATTGAGGAGAGTAAAGACTTGGATGAGATCAAGATCCAAGAGCTTGTCAGTTCTCTTCAAATTTATAAGCTCGGCTTGCCCTCTCACAAGTCTAGCAAATGACTTGCTCTCAAAATTATAAATGAGAGAACCAATGATGTCTCAGATAAGGATGATGTTGAGAAAGAGGTGGCTTATCTTGTAAAGATGAAGAACAATAGAAAGTTATTTGGCAAAGGAAAATTCTCATCCTTTAAGAATGACAAGAAAGACTTCAAAAAGAACGATGTAAGAGAGTTATCACCACCCCAAGGGATTGTTTGCTATGAATGCAATGGACATGGGCATTTGAAGGAGTGGTGTCTAAACTATTTGAGAGGAAAGGGTAAGGTGCTAACAACTATCCTTAGTGATTTAGAGAGCTCACATTCAGATTCTGAAGAAGGTTGTGATGATGGTAACTACTTTGCGTCTATGACAATTACCTTGGTTAATTCCAAAGATGAATTGAGTGAATTGGTTGAGGAACTTGGTGTACACTTCAATGTTGAAGAAGATGAAGTTTTGGATGATGAGGAAGTGTACCTTAATGAAGGTGATAAGAAACTTCAAGATGTTTATTAAGCATTGCTTGAGGATTGTGGAAAGTATGCTAAAGTTGCTAAGAGTGCGGTCAAGAAAATGAAGAGAATTGAAAAAGACCATAAATCCACTCTTGCACAACTCAAGGATGCCAAATGCGAAGTTGAAGACTTGAAGGAGGAGCTGCTAAAGGCTTACTCAAAGATTAAGTTTCTCGAACTTGAAGTGATTCAAGCTAATGTTAAAGTGGAGCTCATCACAACCAAGAAGCTTGATAATGTTCTTTCATCTCAAAAGCCTTTCTCAGACAAAACCGAACTAGGCTACACCGGTGAAGGAAGTTCGAGTGCAGAACTAAGAAGGGAGATGAAGTTCATATCGGTAAAGGATGTCGAAAAGCCCAAGATTGAGATCCCTATTGTTGAGAAGAAGGACATTGAGCCAAAATCAAAGGCAAAAGGAAAGTTACTGCCTAAGAGTCAAAGGGGACCTCAAGTGAAGCATTTTTGTCCCCATTGTGGCATTTGAGGGCACACAAGACCAAATTGCTTCTAGCTTCAAGCTCTCAAAAGGGCTTATTCTCTGCATGCTCAAGGAAATGAAAGAAGAATGCCAAGAGGAAACCAAGCTAAGGGAGAAAATGATGGTCAACTCATTGGAGATGTCATGGAAATGCTTAAGAACGTCTCATCATGCCTACTAGCTTCACCCCAAGATTTGAGAGTTATGTCGGTCGTAACCCTCCATCTAAGGATCTCACCCAAAGCACCCATACAATGTGGGTGAAGAAGGATACTCGTGCATAATTCATCCACTATGCCCATACATTAATACTTTCAATGTCTTAGGGTCATAGTATCATGCATTATGCCATATGCACTCTTCTTACTTCAATGCTTCTTCCCTAGAATGTTTCTTTTAATTTTTTTTTTTGTTTAATAGGTCGTTTTGTTTGTTGATTGTACTTTATTGCTTTTGTTTTGAGTGAGAAAAAGTCCAAAAACTCATAAAAAGTAAAAAATTTCAAAATGTTTGATCACTTGTGTTGTGTCATACCACATGTGAGTTGACCTAGTACCTCCGTACTAATGGTGTAATGTATTTACAAGCTTAGCTTGTTATGTATGAACATATTAAATGCGAGTGAAATCTAGAAATCTGTGTCTGATTGTTGTAAATAGATCAAGCTTGTCATGAATGTCTAGTCAATAGTCTTGATTGATCTTGATACATGTGTAGACTTGATCCTATATATCTCCTCACATTTACTTTTATGTCAAAAAGCTCTTCAATCATCAATCTCTTAAAGGAGAAAGAGCTGAAAAAAAAAGGCCTTGCTTCGAAAGGTAGTTAGACTAGGAAAATGTGGAGCAAAAATGTATTCAAATTGTATGATGCCAAAGCCAATGGCTTATTCCTAAAAGAAATATAAAAAATTTCATGGCATCGTTACTCAAAAAATTGAGTTGTATTGATCAAAAAGTATGAAAAAATGGAAGCCAAATGAAAAGCTTTCAATCATTGTAAACACTTTGGTGAGGAGTCATATATGTTCATTTCTACTAGTGAGATAGGTCACTTGACTTCGTGCTATTTGTGTATGACTTGATTAAATTGCTCATTGAAGTTTCATACTAGACTGTGGACTAATTCATACTTGATACCCACATACAACACACAAGTCTAATGTTCAATGAATATTTACTTCATTTGTATGATTGTACGTGTTTAAATGTGATGTGTGTATGCTTAATTACTTGATGATCAAACCCACAAAGATTTTAGTATTTTATTTGTTTTTGGAAGTGATTTTTATCACTTTGATGTTGAAATTTTTTCTCAAATTGTCAAATTCTTTGGGTTGAAAAACTGTGTTTGGCCATTTTGAGACTGCTTTTGCAAGTAGTTCCAAGTCATGAGATTTTTAAGGAATTCCAATATCTTAAAAATTTTAGGTAGAGAATTTCGCGGCTCCTTCGCGAGTAGTTTGCGACTCAGACTTGACATGCGAAATTTTGCCCTATACATCTGCACATTTTGCGAGTAGACTCGTGATTGGTTCACAAGTCACTGACTTGTGAAATGCAAAAAAAAAAAAAAAAAGAAGACAGTTTTAAAGGGCTCGAAAAATTAGTTTTCAAAAACATTGTCTTTTTGCACTCCGCGACTTCCACCCTCCAAAACTCAAATTTTTCTACAAAACTCAACCTCTCTTGCTTGGATTTCATTTCTAAGACTTCTCTAACCTTTTTCGTCTTTTAATTCCTTGTTTTTGTCTTAGATTACTTAAAAATTATGGTTGGGGTTTATTTTTGTGTTGGGTTGGGAAATCTTAATTTCTTGCAAATTTTTTCAATTTTGTTGATTGGGATTAGTCCCATTTTGTTTGTTGATGTTTATGTTGGCCCCATGTGGCATTTTGAACATGTATTTTAGGCATATTTTATAATGTTCATGCATTTTTCATCATATATGTTTAGTTCATGCATGCTAAGTGTTTGATAAAATGCTCCTTATGTAGACACAAGGGGTTGGAGTCGCTACCTAGTTTTTGCAATGGTCTAGAAACCATATATATATGTCCTCTTGAGGAAGGACCTTTTGATCTTACTACCAGAGTATGGATTCAGAGTTTAGGTATGCTCTTGTGAAGGTCTTAGGCACCCAAGATCGCCCAACCCTAAGGTTGGACTCCTATCATGGTGTCTTATGTCTTAACCCTATTAAAAACTAATTCAACACTTTTATTCTAAACTCACACACACACACACCAATAATGCATCTAACATACAACATGGAATTTTTATCCCTAAACAAGCATACTTATCTATCCATAAAGCAAAAGAGAGCCAAACACACACATATCCAAACCCTAGCATGTTACCATCCTATATATCATCCACCTAACATTCATCTAGCTTCATATCATATACCTCATCCAAGGCCACAACATGTAGACATCAAAGGATCACATTGGGAACATGAAGATCATTAAGAACATGTTGTTCGACCAAACACATCCATGCTCATCATCAAACCATGTTATTAAACAATATGCATGTATATGTGAATGCATGACTTACCTTTACTTACCTCATTGCATCGTAGCACCTATGGGATCAATGGTTGGATATGTGAATGAATGACATGGTATTAAAACTAAAGAAAAAAGGATAAACCCTAATCCAGTATACAATGACAACCAAAAAAAGGTTTAAAAATGTATAAGCATGTGAGAAGCATTAGAAAGAGTCCAAAAAATGTGAAACAAACAAACCAAACAACATAAGAAATCTAGATTAGGGTTTTTGGGTAAGTGCTTGTGTGCGCGGCCAGAGGCCAGCGTACGCAGGATTTAACTTGCATATGCATGCTCATGGTATGCGTGCGTGGGACTTGTTCAAAACCCTAACCTAGAAACGAACTAAGCAGAAAATAGAGCATGACCTAAAACCCTAATTCTAACAAACAAACATGCATTTTTAGCATACAAAAACTTAAACCTAACCTAGAAAAGCATATTAAAACATATTCTAACAAACAAACGAAGCAAGTAGTAAGATTTAAAGGGGCATAAAATAAAAGGAAGGAAAAAGAAAAAAAGTTTAAAAGAATACCTTACACAAAGCTTTCCAAGCTTGATTTTGACTGTTCCCCTCAGTTAAGTTTATTCACAAACTAATAAGAAAGTGATTAGCAATGTTAAACTAAGAGGATTGGGGCCAGAAAATGTCCTAATAAAATAAAATTGACTTGCGGGTGTTTTGTGAAAAATTCCCTTTTTGATTCACTATTTTTTAGTGAATCTTAGGTTTTTCCCCGTGGGATTTCTGTGTGTTTTGAAAATGTACCATGTAAGGCTTTATATAGTGAAAAAAAGGGATTTGGAGTGGCTCCTAGATGATGTGGGACTCATTCCAAACCTCAGTCACTATTATAGAAAACTTGTCCTTCTTTTGTTTCTGAAACCCTAGTTGCATACATAGGAATGTGCTTGCAAACACATGCTTTGGCCCGTGTACACTAGTCGTTGCCCACGTACGTGGGCCGAGGGCCACTTTGGTCATTTTAATTCCAAAACTAGATTTTTGCTCATTTAAAAGGTTATTTTTTTTTTTCCATTTTAACACTCCTCAAGTTAACTTAATATTTGATTGGGCTCTAAACTGGCCTTAGGCCTTAAAGTTTGAGCATCATTGGGGAATGGGGGCCTGAGTCGTAAGGGGTATAAAATGCGATGTCTATACCTTAGGCATTTTTGTACTTTTTTGGACTTCGATGAGTACCAAACTTTGGGAATTGCCATGTTTACTTAATTGTAACATGTTTCTATCATTGCTTATGTGTTTTACACACTTTTCCCCATGATTGCTTATTCATGCTTTGGTTTTGCATTACACATGCACAGTTGGTGCACATTTAATGAAGACAACCTATCACAATTGACATGTCATGCTTTTTGTCTAATTAGACTTCTAGCATTCTTTTCATGTTTTTTGTTCTAATGTGTGCTCTTTTACTTAGTTTTTAAGAGTTGTTTACTTTTATTTGTACTAATTGTTGATACCGTATTTTGGCTGCCTTCGATTTGCGTGTCGGACCCCGATAATCCAAAAATATTATTTTCTCTCCATGGGGCCATGAGGACATCCATAATGATGTGGCATAACCTGTTTGGATGCCGGGGCACCCGAAGTGCCTTGAATGTTCAAATAGTGTGTAAAATACCTATAAACGCTTAGACCCCCAATTTACAAACTAACACAAGCTTATAATCAAACAATGTATGTGCAGAATATGATAATAAACTAAATCAAAATTGGTAAAACAATCTAAACCAAAATTAATCACAACCACAGCAGTAATTAAAAGACAAAGATTTGTTGACATCCTATTTTGCAACTCGTATTTAACCTCACATGGAGGGTAAAAGGGTAATTTCACATTGGAAATATGCATCTTGATTCTGGTCATTAGATCTTTAATCTCATTTCACCAAAATGATCTTGATGTTGTAATGATTAAATCGACTGGTCATGAGCCCTAATCGAACAATTATATTGAAAGTTATCATCAAATCAAGTTTTAATGGTTGAGATGCACTATCACAAATTGAGTCTGACTATATGTGATTATGAACAATTGATTTCAATTGGTTATAAGTATAATCAATTTGAGATCAATGATGTGTCATAATTTGATTAGTTAGGACTATATTTTATGGTAGGGTTGTACACACCTAATTAACTAGATAGTTAAACATTAATTATTCAATGAGTAATTTGTGCAATTATCTTTTAATTAAAGTAAATTTGGAACCAATTAAGTCTGAAATGGGAGTGATTGGAGCCATTTAATGTTAATTGGAAACTAATTTGGGACCTATTAATGTTAATTGTGCTGAAACCATTTTCTAACAAATGACTTCTACTTACCATTTGATTTATATCTCTCATAATATTTTGAATCTGTGAATGAGGTTAATTTTTCCAGAAACTAGACATCTGGGGCTTCAATTTGAGCATAAGAACGAGACCATTCCGATCAGAATTAAGGTAGATATGATTTTTCAAAGTTGGCTCTACAAGCTGTTACAGCAGCTACGGGAAAACCGAACTTTACTTACTTTTCACTCTCATCAATCTCCACATTTAATGCACCAGATTTCCCCAAAAGCTAAAATGAGGTTCTAGATTCATGATTAAAGAAACCCTCATTAAATGGCCTTCCATTCATATTTCCTCTACCACTACTATATAAACCTCCTCTCTCCTTTATTTCAGAGCACACAAAAAAAATCCCCCTCTCTTCTCTTCTCTTGAATTCTAGTGAAGTTGAGTAGTCTTGTCATATCTTGGTCTTCTTGAGACTCAAGGTATTGAGTGAGACTCACTCTTCCTCTCCTAGCTCTTCTTTTCCTCCACCCTTAGGACCTCCATCAAGAGTCCCCTCCTCCATTATATGGATCTTGCATGAAGGTATAATCCTCTTCCCTAACTATTTGTTTATATTGCCATGATGAGAATTTAAGATTAAAGCATGATAATTCCCTTGAATATGTTTGAATGTTCTTAATTGTTCTTATGTGTTCTTTACATGTTCTTAGTTGTTCATCACATGTTCATGCATATCACTAGATTTAATCTTAAATTCACATCAAAAATATGAAAAACATGTTTGTTTAGTAATTCTTTCAAATCCTTGAATCTAGGTTATCACTATCCACACACATTCACTAGAGTTTATTTTTCAATCCAAATGCCATGCTTAATAAATTGAATTAGAGTTTATCACATGCATACACATTAAATTCAACATACAAATTGATTGACATATTGGATGATGTGATATGAATGTTGACCACCATAGTCTAGAAGACCGATTTCACCGGACAACACCGAGCAAGGTGGGTGCCTAACACCTTCCCATCTTGTAACATAGCCTCCGAGCTTAGATCAAGGGCTAGTAGATCAAATGCTTATCCATGTAATTTTTTATTTTTAGATTGTAACTAGGAAATAAAGCCATGTACTTTATCTTAGATTGTATCTAGGACCAAATTCATGTAATTTTCTTATGATCAGTGTAAATTCAATTTCAAATTAATAAAATGAGAAATTTTTCATTCATGGTTTTCTTATTTTTTTAATAATTAAATAAGTGGAGACTCTATTATGAAACCCTTAATCTAAAGGGAAAAATATAACTAGTCGAACCTCCATTTTGAGAGGCAATAACTTGACTCCACCCATTCACGTGGGTTTGGCCCAACATCCTATAAAACGGGCTGGGGGCGCGGTCTCTCACAAGATTAAGGGAAGAGAGATGCAAATACAAAGACAACACAACGATGTGTTATCGAAGAGGAAACTGAAATCCTCGGCGTAAAACCTCTTCCCTGCTCTCCAAGCGGTCATTAATTCACTAGAGAATAAAGTTGGGATACATGAATAGCAGAAGGCCCTCCAAGCCTAATCTACCTAGTGCACCTAAGCCCTCCAAGCTTTTTGCTCCAACAAGGTTACGTCGAACCTTGTCTTCTCTAGCTCACCGGATCCCGCAATAGCCCATTGCATTAACCAAAATGAATTGGTCCCTTCTTAACTGCTTCCCAAGCACCAAAAAGCCTTCTCACAGATATAGGTATGGTGAGATAAGGATTTGGCTAATGTACCTCCCAAGGATGTATCAATGGAGAGGGTGAGAGTAGAGGAATTTGGAGAATCAAAAAATGAAGATTGTGGATGAGTCAATCTTGTTTTTCTCTAGGCTTTCTCTCTCAAATTTCTCTCTGGAAGCTCTTTACATTTCATGGGTATAAGGGTATTTATAGTAGGGTGTGATGGAATGCGAAGAGTCAATTTCAACCAAACTGGGTGTTTTGGTGACTCGGGCTTGCGACTGGAACGAGTCGCGAGCTAACTGCCTTGCCAGATTAGAGGTTTTGTTTTGTAGTGCAACAGCTGGCGTGACCCTTTAACTCCCCTGCATGCTTCACATGTGTGCCACTTCTAGCGACTTGCCAATCGCGAGCCAGTCGTGAGATCTAGTCGCAAGGCTCTTCTTGATTGCACACTTTTGAGTTTTTCTTCACACTCTCACACACACTACCCTTATATGATTCCTACCTAAATACAGGGTTTCTAAATGTTGAATTACAAGAAAATTTGGCACAAAATAAAGCCAACAAAATGATTGAATAAATTCAACCTTACAATCTCCCCTTTTGGCTATTCCGTGACAAAACCCTAAAACAAACTCTAGACTTAACATGTGAGTTGAAAACAGTTGAACAAAATGCACTCACACCTAACTCTAGAATCTATGAAGCTCTTGAACCATACGTACAAGTATTTCCTGAAAACAACAACACAATACGATCATTGTAAGCAGAAAACTTGAAATGCATATGGAGCAAGCACAATGCTATCAAGCAAAAGAGTTTAAAGCAATAAAGCTTGGCTTGACCAAAAACGAACAATCACTATAAAATAGTTACCACAATGATCATTAACACAAGGAATGAACATCTGAACATGCAAGCTAATAAGTTCAATGCAAAGTATCATTTGCATATCCAACACTCAACCGATACAACAACACAAGGTAATTGCATCAAGGATATAAAATCCAACAAGGGCATAAGAGTGATGTACTTAAAGAAATGCATAACATTAACAACAAGTACTAAGCTACAAAGCATGGGTACAAAACACAGATACTGAATAACAACTGAAATAAATAAACCAAAGTACCAAAAGCTTTAAACAGTAGCACAATGTAAATACCAAGAGTTATAAAAACTATAAACACATAAGCACAAAACAAGTCAAAAGTAAAGTATGTGTATATGTATTAGTATTCTTCTTTTAAGCTCACACAACTCCTCTTTTTAATATGCATACTTCCCATTCTTGTGTTACTCTCCCCCTTGCTGTATGCTATCATCCAAACTTCAACAATGAGTTTGCTCTCCCCCTTTTTGGCACGAATAGCTAAAGGCTATCCTCTAGTTTTTGTTGAATAGCATCTAACTGTGTCTCAATGGTTGTGAGACGTATCTAAACTTGGTTGTTTGTGGAGTATAGAACTTTTTCAAATCTGGAAATATGTTGATACAAACCCTCAATCAAAGTGGTCATTTTGTCAGCTTGAGAGCTAGAAGGTAGAGGTTGAGTGCTAGTTGTCTGCAACACAGGAGGGTGAGGAGATGTAGTCTCGATATGCACAGGCATAGATGATCCATGACCGGATGAAGTGGCATGAATGAAAGATTCGCTCTTACGTGCTTTAGAGGAGTGACTCTTACTTGCTTGAAGAGATATCATGGATAATGGTCGAAAACGTGCCAATAGTGTTCCATCTGTTGGTGGATGAACAACTTCAAGAACTACGATCTTCATGAGAAGACTACAAAAAGGAAGACATGTTCGTGTTGCCGTTCGAGCTGTTGTTTTTCCAATGGTCTGAAAAATGTAGGCATAGATGTCAATCTAAACTCTGGGGATAAGATCACATAGGAATTGTGCTCGGCCAAGGTTAATGAATGTAGTGTTCGAGAGTGGATAAAGGTTGAAGAACATGATAAATTTGAGAGTCGTTAGATCAGGTGGAAACTTTGTAGTTCCAATGGACGTGCCTTTGGATGAAATCTCATGATTTGGCCCAAGAATTTGAAGAATATCTTGTACCTTAGGAAGTCTATCATCATATGGAGTGAGGTTTACGTTTGCCGGTCTATTGATTCGAAGAACCTTCGCAATGTAGTCTGGATTGATGTTGAACTCCTTTCCTCATACCCAACACTTCAACTCAACTTCGGTGTATCTAGCATTTGAATAGAACTCCTTAACCAATTCATCAATCGGGTCCTCGAAGTTCTCGAACAGATCAGCCTAATCTTTTGCTTCAAAGATCCTATGGATAAATGTTGTTCTCAAGGTATCAAATTTTACAACCCTTTCTACCACAGTAGGAGCATCTTTAAAAATGCTTGAGAAAGTCTATTAATCAAGGGGAGTCCTGAATCTCCCATTGTTAGAAGCTTGAGACGAACGTCGAGTCTGTTTTGAAACAGGGGATGATGGAACATCAGTTACAGGCTCTTTTCCTCGAGAGGAATGATGAGACATCTGCAAAATAACATACACAGCAGAGAACCAAGTGCAAAACCACAAGACACAAACTTAAACCTGATTAGATCCAAGTTAATCCATGAAAACAACACACAATGTTATTTAGAAAGACATATCACTTAAACATGGTAAATGCACCAAGTATGCAGCATTTAAGCATGTAGTTAAGCATGAGCAACACTGGTGTGTGTAGTGTGCAAAAGTGATGAGTGTGCACACACAACTAAGCACAATGAAATTTATGAAATCCACAGAAACACAAGTAACTATGAGCATGATTTGCACAACACAGTACTATCATGATATACTACTAAAAAATGAGAAGCATAGATAGAACCACTTATATCAAGCATCATATTCTCAATGTCAACAATATACATTTAACAAATGCAATCAAATATACCCAAACCATATTCGAAACACAAGTTTTTCAAAACTCAACAATAACTCAAAAATCAAGAAATCCAGGGTTATAAACATGAAATACTTTGAGAAAGATGAAAAACTCAAACCTTTTCTTGAAGTTTGAAGGAGATAAGATTATGAAAATGGTGGATTTTTTAGTGAGATGAACAGACAAGATAATGAATAGTTAAAATGAGTGAGGGAAAGACTAAAAAGTTTTTAAAAACTGTCCTTAAAATGCAAAACATGTGATTTTCATGACTGGATTGAGTCGCGAACAAGCCGCCAAAAACCCACAAGACAAAATTTTGGAAAAATTGTCTAAATGTTTTTCGCGACTGGAAGTTCCACCCGCGATTAAGTCACGATGGGAGTCGCCAAACTTTCTGAGTGACCCTTGCGATTGAACCTTCCACTCGTGAACAAGTTGCCAACATGAGTTGCGAAATTTTCAAAAACCTAGATTTTTAAAAATTTTCTAAGTCTTTTTTGCAACTGGGACTTTGACCCGCTTGAGAGTCGCGAAAACCTTTTGAGTAAGCACGGGACTTGGGGCTTGCGACTGGCTTAACCCGCGAGGCAAGTCACCAAAACAGGATTGCATTGTTTTTGAAATTTTTGAAAATTTTCGAAACAAAAATACTTTCCAAAAACAACTAAAACACTCAAAAATCTTTTGTGTTTGATCAACATATAATTGAGCATGTGCAACTTATTTAATCAAGTACAATTACACAAATGAATAAGGCATTCATTGAACATAGACATGTGTGATGTGTGTGGGTACCAAAAATGAGATAGTCCTTAGTTTGATGTGAAGCTTCAATGATCAATTCAACCAAGTCATACACAATTAGCACGAGGAAAAGTGACTAATCTCAATTATAGAAATATGCATATATGACCTCCCACATAAACTTGATTACATAATTTTGAAACTTTTCATTTGGCTTCATACACAACATATCATTTGATCTTTTTGAATCAATACATCTCTTTTTGAGATCGATGCCTAAAATTTTGATATTTCAATTTGATAAGCAAGCCTTTGACTTTTTGGGCATCATACATTTTCATAAAGGTCGCTTTCCCTTTTTCCTAGTCAAATACTAGTATGTGCGACGGCTTTTGCAGCTCATTATTTCTTTTCATTTTGAGAGTTACATTTGTTGAGCTCTTTAAGCAAAAAAAAAAAAAATAAAAGAGTGAGAAGATATATAGGCACAAGTCTATGCAAGTTTCAAGATCAACAAAACCATTGACTCATCATTCATGACAAGTTTGAAGATCTATTTACAACAGTCACATAGATGTCAAGATTTTTCCCACAATGATATGAGTGCATAAAGAACAAGCTATGCTCATAAATGCATAAAACCATTAGTACATAGGTACAAGGCAAAACATGCTTGAGACAATACACAATAATGCCGATCAATCTTTCTGGATTTTCTACTTTTTATGTGTTTTTGGATTTTTGACATAAAAGCAAGAAAAGATTGATCAAAAGACAATGTAAAAACATTTAACATAAATAGCAAACAAATAAGCAAAAACTATCAACACTTGCTGGAGAGATAGCACAAATCACACAACCAAACAAAGTCACAAAACATAGGAAGTATTAATGCATGGACATGTTATAATGCTTATGCATGAGTACCTCTCTTCACCCACACAACACTTATCTTTGGGGTGATATCCCTAGAGGATTGGGTACCATTGTTTTGACTTTCAAACCTTCTAGTGAAGCTTGTTAAACAGGTGGTGAAAGTATCAATCATCTTCATCATATCCCTCATTCCGGGATCACCTTCTTAACCTTTTGATTGCTCAGCAGTCCAATTCCCTTTGTTATGTCTTGGCCCTCTCGACCTTTAAGCTCTTGAATTCTTCAATGCTTGAAGCTTATGACAATTTGGTTTGGTGTGACCTTGAATTCCACAGTGATGGCAGAAGTGTTGGGTTCTCGGACCTCTTTGTGACTTTGGGAGTGATTTCCCTTTACCCTTAGGTTTGACCATTGATTGGTTAGGAGGCTTAGTCATAAATCGTTGGTCAGTCACATTTCTCTTCTTCTTTGACTTCACTTTCTTAGCATTCGTGGTAGCTACCATCAGTTCTTTGGCTTTCACAAACTTCATTTCCTTGGATATATTCGCAGCTGAACTGCTCTCTCTGGTGTATCCTAACCCGCTTCTATCAGAGAATGGTTTTTGATGAGCATCCAATTCATCAAGCTTCTTGGAGGAGACTTGCTCTACTTTAGCATTAGCTTGAACCACCTTAAGCTCAAGAAATTTTATCTTTGAGTAGGCTTCGATCAACTCTCCATTCAGCGTCTCCATTTCACATTTAGTCTCCTTGTATTGCACTAGAAGACTTCTATAATCTTTCTCTGCCCTCTTCATCTTTTTAATGGCTGCGTTAACCAATTTTGCATATTCACCGGTCTTCTCAAGGAGAGAATTGTAGGTCTCTTGCAGTCCCACTGTTCCTTCATCTTCCTCATCATCAGATTCCTCAACTATCCTAATTGACTCCAATTCAATGTGCTCTCCAAGCTCTTCCACAAGCGCACCCAAATCATCCGAATATTCCATAGGAGCAATGGTCATGAATGCAGAGAAGTTTCCCTCTCCATCACAGCTTTCATCTGAATCTGAATTAGAGGAGTCTGAATCACTTAGAGTAGTAGCATACACTTTGCCCTTTGCTCTCAAATAATTGGGACACTCTTTCTTAAGATGTCCATGTCCGTTGCATTCGAAGCAGGTGATTCCTTGAGAGGATTGAGAGCCCTTCTCATCTTTCCTCTTGAAATCCTTTTTCTCCTTTCCAAAATTTGGGAATTTTCCCTTCTCAGCAAACTTTCCATTCTTCTTGAACTTTAAGAACTTTCGAAAATTCTTCACAAGATATGTCACATCTTTATCGACCTCATCCTCATCCAAAGATTCGTGAGCTTCCACCCTCTCATTAATTGTCTTAAGCGCAAGGGATTTGCTCTTCCTTTTTGATGGCAATGATAGCTCATATGTTTGAAGTGAGCCAATTAGTTCTTGAACCTTAATATTATCAAAATCCTTACTCTCTTCAAAAACTGTAACTTTTGCACGGAAGCTCTCTGGCAATGATCGAAGGATTTTCCTCACTATCTTTGATTCCTCTGTTTTCTCACCCAAATTGAACTTGCCAATAACCACCTCAATCAGCTTGCCATAGAATGAGTCGAATGACTCATTTTCAGCTCTTCAAATCGAGTGGTTAGCATCTACAACTTAATATCCTTCACCTCCTTCGTGCCTTCATAGGTGGTCTCTAATATCTGCCATGCGTCCTTGGCAACTGTTACGTGAGAAATCTTGTGTAACTCATCTAGAGAAACACCAGAAAAAATAGCGTTTAGTGCTTTGCTATTTGCATTTGCTACCGCAAGAGCCGCCTTATCCCATGTGGATTTAGCGGCCTTTGGCCTAGTCCATCCTACATCTACTGCATCCCAAACACTTTCATCAATTGAACATAAGAATGCCTTCATCCGAACTTTCCAAAAGGCATAGTTGCTACCATCAAAATATGGTGGAGCATTTAGAGATTGAGATCGATCCATCTCAAATGGGGTCAAGGATCGCACTAAGGTAATTAAACTACAGCAAGTGCACTTGCTCTGATACCAATTGAATGTTCAAATAGTGTGTAAAACACCTATGAACTCTTAGACCCTCAATTTACAAATTACCAATACAAGCTTATAATCAAACAATGTATGTGCAAAATATGATAATAAGCTAAATCAGAATTGGTAAAACAATCTAAACCAAAATTAATCACAACCACAACAATAATTAAAGGGAAAATATTAAGGGAAGAGAGATGCAAACACAAAGACAACACAGCGATGTGTTATCGAAGAGGAGACCGAGGTCCTCGGCATAAAACCTCTCCGCCGCCCTCCAAGCGGTCATTAATCCACTAGAGAATAAAGTTGTGATACATGAATAGCAGAAGACCCTCCAAGCCTAATCTACCCAGTGCATTGAAGCCCTTCAAGCTTCTTGCTCCAACAGGGTTACGCCGAACCTTGTCTTCTCTAGCTTACCG